>NC_086100.1:193807145-194072145 GCF_963921235.1 Mobula hypostoma
TGTAAATGTGTTGATTTTCCGGTTTAATACACATTCACACTTAATCTTCTGATCTCTGTGCAAATAGTTTTTAACTTATCTAAAGTGGGTAAAATCAAATCTCTGTTGACCCTTACTGCAATTATTACCATTTAAATTTCAATCTGTTCAGCCACTGAAACACTGACATAGATATACTGTATCATAGAAACACACACGTACACACACACACACACACACACACACACACACACACACTTCTTTCTAATGAGGCCAGGGTACCAGCCACTGACTCTGACACAGAATGGAGCCAGCAGATATGTTGACCATAAGGAATAGGAGCAGAGTTAGGCCATTCAGCCCATTGAGTTTGTAATTCCATTATAGCTGAATGAATATGCCCCTCAACCTCATTCTCCTGCCTTCTCCCCTGTAACCTTTGACACCTCTACTAATCAAGAACCCATCAACCTCTGTTTTAAATTAGCCTCCACAGCTGTCTGTGGCAATGAGTTCCTCAGACTCAGCACGCCCAGCTAAAGAAATTCCACCTCATCTGTTCTAAAGGAACATCCTTCTAATCTGGGGCTGTGCCCTCTGGTCCTAGACTCTACCACCACAGAAAACATCCTCTCCACTACCACTCTATCCAGGCCTTTGAATATTTGATAGGTTTCAATTCAATCCCCCTCATTCTTCTAAACTCCAGTGACTACAAACGGCAGAGCCATTAATTACTCATACGTTAACCAATGTGTTAACCCTTTCATGCTCGGGATTATTCTGATGAACGTTCTCTGGAATGAAGACCGTGCACCTTCTCCGCTGGCTTTCAGCATGTGCTGGATTCCTGCGACTTCCAGGTACTCTTCAAGCTGTCACAGGCTTCCGATTCCAACAAGTTGGAGGGGCTTTTGAACTTCTCGAGGGAGACTCCAAATTTATTTTTGAATCGTTTACCTTGTGATTTTATGCCATAATGGATACATAAACAAGCACAAAGATCAAAGTAATTTTATAATTAAAGTACATTTATGTCACCATATACAACCCTGAGATGCATTTTCTTGCGAGCATACTCAGTAAACACATAGAACACAACAGAATCACTGAAAGACCACACCCAACAGAATGGACAAGCAGCCAATGTGCAACAGACAACAAACTGTGAAAATACAAAAGAAAGAAAAATAATAAATAAATAAATAAATAAACAAACAAACAAACAAACAAATCAATCAATCAATCAATCATAGTCATAGTCATACTTTATTGATCCCGGGGGAAATTGGTTTTCGTTACAGTTCCACCATAAATAATAAATAGTAATAGCACCATAAATAGTTAAATAGTAATATGTAAATTATGCCAGTAAATTATGAAATAAGTCCAGGACCAGCCTTATCGGCTCAGGGTGTCTGATCCTCCAAGGGAGGAGTTGTAAAGTTTGATGGCCACAGGCAGGAATGACTTCCTATGGCGCTCAGTGCTGCATCTCGGAGGAATGAGTCTCTGGCTGAATGTACTCCTGTGCCCAACCAGCAATTAATATCAATGAAGAGTCCTTGACTGTGAGTCCATGGGGAACATTTCAATGATGGGGCAAGTGAAGTTGAGTGAAGTTATCCCCACTGGTTCAAGAGCCTAATGATTGAGGGGTAATAACTGTTCCTGAACCTGGTGGTATGACTCCTGAGGCTCCTGTACCTTCATCCTGATGGTACCAGTGAGAAGCGAGCATGCCCCTGGGTGGTGGGGGTCATTGATGATGGACGCTGCTTTCCTGCGACAGCGCTCTGTGGAGATGTGCTCAGTGGTGGGGAGCATTCACCTGTGATGGAATGGACCATGTCTACTACATTTTGTAGGATTTTTCTTTTCAAGGGCATTGATGTATCTATACCTGGCATTGATGTTGCCAGTCAATATATTCTTCACCACACATCTATAGAAGTTTGTCAAAGTTTTAGGTGTTATTCCAAACTGATAAGGAAGTAGTGATGCAACCGTGCTTTCTTTGTAATTGCACTTATGCGCTGGGCTCAGAACAGATCCTCTGAAATGATAACACCGTGGAACTTTAAAGTCCTGGCCCTCTCCACCTCTGATCCCTCAATGAGGACTGGCTTGAGGAATTTCAGTTTCCTCCTCATGAAGTCAATAATCAGCTCCTTGGTCTTGTTGACATTGAGTGAGAGGATAATGACTCAGTGATAGACACACACAAACCTATGCTGAACTTCAAAACCATAAAACACGCACGGCTTTTAAAACACCCAGACACACACAGCACTGCACAAAATGTTAATCTGACCTCTGAGCTTTAAGATTCACTGATTCTGTGAACATATAATCTCGCTGATTTTTATATTTTGTTGGGAGGGGTCTACAGCACAGATCGAAGTAAGCTCCAGGAACTTGTAAACTTAATCAGCTCTATCATGGGCACTATCCTCCGTAGTATCCAGGATATGTTCAAGGAGCAATGCCTCGAAAGGCAGCATCCTTCATTAAGAACCCCCATCATCCAGGACATGTCCTCTTCTCATTTTCTAATGAAGGAGGTACAGAAGAGAAGCATAAAGGCATACACTGAATGATTCAGAAATAGCTTCTTCCTTTCTGTCATCCAGTTTCTGAATGGACATTGACATTACCACACCACCTTTCTTATTTCTACATTTTTGTTCTGATTATTTAATTTAGCTATTTTATATATATATATTTATTTACTGTAATTCACAGGTTTTTCTATTATTATGTAGTATATAGTATTGCTGCCACAAAGTTAACAAATTTCACGACACTCTCCCACCATAGGAAACATCCTCTTCACATCCACGCCATCAAGGTCTTTCACCATTTCATAGGTTTCAATGAGGTCACCCCTCATTCTTCTGAACTCCAGTGAATACTGGCTCAAAGCCATCAAGTGCTTTTCATACAACAAGCCATTCAATCCTGGAATCATTTCTGTGAACCTCCTCTGAACCCTCCCCAGTGTCAGCACATCCTTTCTAAGAGAGGGACCCAAAACTGCTCACAAAACTCCAAGTGAGACTTCACCACTGCATTATAAAGTCTCAACATCACATCCTTGCTTTCAGATTCTATTCCTCTTGAAAAGAATGCTAACGTGGTCTTCCCCACCACAGACTCTACCTGCAAATTAACCTTTAGGAAATCCTGCAGAAGGACTCCCAAGTCCCTCTGCACCTCTGTCTTTTGTATTTTCTCCCCATTTAGAAAATAGTCAACCCTTTCATTTCTTCTACCGAAGTGCATGACCATACACTTCCTGACCCTGTATTCCATCTGCCATTTCATTGCCATTTCTCCTAATCTGTCTAAGTCCTACAGTAGCCTCTCTACTTTCTCAAATCTACCTCCTTTGGTAGTGAGGTACATTAGGGACAGTTAAAAGACTTTTAGACAGGAACATGGATGAAACAAAAAAGAAGGGCTTATGTGGGAGGAAGGGCTAGATTGATTTTAGAGATGGTTATAAAGGGTCAGCACAACATCGCGGGCAGATCTATGTGATATATATACCTCTGTGGTGTGTGCATGTGTTTTCAAAGATCAAAGAAAATTTAATATCAAAGAACACACACATCACCATACCATATACAATTCTGAGATTCATTTTCCTAAGGGCATACTCAGTAAATCCAATAACCATAATAGAATAAATGAAAGACCACACGTATACTTTCTATGTATGCATGTGGAAGATATTTACTAGATTACTAGTGAAGTTTAAGAGACTACTAGACAGGTATGTGGAAGAATTTAAGGTGGGGGGTTATATGGGAGGCAGGGTTTGAGGGTCGGCACAACACTGTGGGCCGAAGGGCCTGTAATGTGCTGTACTATTCTATGTTCTACGTTCTATATGCATGCATATGAGAGTGAAAAACATAAATATGATATGTGATTATATATGATACACATGTATAAATACTGTATATATGAGAGAGAAAAGAAATATAAATAGAAAGACGCATAGACAAATTAGAGATCTATAGAGAAATGACTATGTACCTATATATATAGAGAGAGAGAGAGACGGCACAGATGCAAATACACAGGTATTTCCGCGGACATATGGAGAATATAATCTAAAGTGTATGCGCAAACATCTCGTTTGCAATTGGAGTCCATTTCCAGTGTCATCTTGATAGTTCTGCCCCTTTCCTTAAAAAACCACGTAGGGTTATGATGTTATCGCAGGTACAAATCACCTCACATTTAGAGTTACCTGCCCTCCGCGGAAAGAAACAGAGACTGGTCTCTTCCCCTCAGAAGCTCGGCAGGTCCATGCTGAGACGGACGATTGGAGTGCCCGCTCCTTCGGAGATGCTAGGAAAACAACCCGCTTAGAAAGCGAAGTCGGTTCGGAGGAGGCGAGAAAAAGATTTCAAGAGAGAGGGAAAAAAAAGACGCACTCAGGTCTTCCCAGAGGAGGAAAACAAAAATGTCAATTGAAGGCAGTTTGAAGTGAATGTGTCTGCGCGTCCCGGCTGGCTGCAGCTGAATGTATCTTGTGAGCTGTTTGGAGAGAGCGCTAAGCTAGCGCTTGGATTTTTTTTAAAAAGGGAACTTGGACACACAGACACAGGTTGGCAATTCATTACATCTGGTTGAACAAATATTTACCCGCTTGTTTGGAGAGCGTTTAAATTTCCTGCCGCACTTACCGAACCAGCGACTTTAACCCGTGATTCTGAGTGGGGTGTATATGTGTATGTATGTGTGTGTGTGTGTGTGTGTGTGTGTGTGTGTGTGTGTGTCTGTGTGTGTGTGTGTGTGTGTGTGTGTGTGTGTGTGTGTGTGTGTGTGTGTGTGTGTGTGTGTGTGTGTGTGTGTGTGTGTGTGTGTGTTTGTGTGTATAAATGTGGTCTGGTATCCATTAGTTTTTTAAAATAAAACCGCAACAACAACAAAACATAAACAAAGTCTTTCGGAAGGTGCTTCAACTCAGCGCGGAAACTTTGGAATTTTGTCTAACACAAACTAGGATTATTTTGGACTTAAACCTCCTTCACACTTCCAGCCAGACTCAGATCCAAGATGCTTCTTCGGCCTTCGAGATTTATGTGCCTGTAAGTTTAACAATTTCATACTTTGCCTCGTGTTGTATATTATTTTTGAAGCCGACGCGTTAGTCTGTCTGGACAACAGTTGGAGTTTCTATTAAAGAAAAACTGCGAACATTCACGGTAACGTTTTTCTCTCCCTTTTGCAGGTACCTGCAGTTACTTACCCTGTCCTTCCTAATCCAGGTGAGAGATGACTTTCTTTTTCATTTATTTATTTCTCGGAATGCCAGCGTGTATTTGTTTTAAAAGTTAACGCCCCTGTTCTCGTATAGTGTATTGTGTAATATTAATCTGAAAGGCTTAATCCCGGAGAACATTATTATTAATGCGTTCACTTTCGTGTGTGATTACAGAACTATTAAAGCAGCTAAAATATATTAATCGTCCTGAATATGGGGACGTATTATAGGGCTATGTGAAACTAGCTTTTTTTAAAAAAAGGTTTCCAATTTAATATGCCGACGTAATTAGAAGACTTGCATTCATTCGTGTGCGATTCGGTTCAGTGTTGGGTTAAACCGGGTAACGCAGCGCGCAGGTGGTTGAGAGCTGTGCACCACTGCTGTAAGCAAACCTGAAATCAACTCGGAGTCAGACCGAAGCACACTGTCCCGATATACTGTACACTCAGAAAGTGGCGCAGAGACAGTCGGGTGTACACGCCAGATACCGCGACACACGCACAGAGCTTGCAGACATAACAAGCACACAATGACACACACACACACACACACACACACACACACAAGTGACACAGAGCAATGCATTCACGCACAAAATGACACTCACGGCTGACACAACTCAGCCCTGAAGATGGGTCTAGACCCGAAACTCACTTCCATAGATGCTGCCTGACCTGCTGAGTTCCTCCAGCATTTTCTGTGTGTTGCTCTGGATTTCCAGCATCTGCAGATTTTCTCGTGTTTGTGTCACAGCAGAGAAGCAGGCACACACACGCAGAGGCACAAACACGCACACACGCACACGCACACACGCACACGCACACACACACACACGCAGAGGCACACGCGCGGCTGGAGCAGACAGATAAAAAGACACAGAATAAACACACAACTCACACAGACACATATTTACACACACACATACTCATATACTGAAGCCTACAAGGGACACTTAAATAGACAAATGCACACACACATACACACACGTACACACACACACACACACACATACTCACACACAGACATAATCACAGGTACATGGACTCACATACAGACTTGTTCATGTAAACACATATTGTACACAGGCACAGATAACAGCAAACATATCCAAAGACACACAAAGGCATCACAGGCATGCAGGGAGGAGGATATATGACAACGTTAAAGATTGGAAATAAAAACTATAACTGAATGGAACATTTTTATGGCTTTAACAACCAGGTGCTGCCTGTGTGGAGCTTGTCGGTTCTCCCTGTGATCTTGTCGGATTTCCCTGGTGTCCCATATCCTAAGGATCTGTGGGTCGGTAGGCTAATTGATTCCTTAAAATCCCCCAGGAGAGCAGAATCTGGAGGGAGTGGCAGGGAATGTTGGGAGAACAGAGAAGGAATGCATAAACGTTTGTTTGATGATCAGCGCAGACTCGACAGGTTGAAAGGCCTGTTGGTGTGTTGTTAAAGTGGAGCTCAATAAGGTCTTGAAGGTTACAAGGAGAGGGCACGAGAATGGTGTTGTGAGAGATAGATAATATATCATCCATGATGGGCCGAATGCCCTAGTTCTCCTATTGCTTATGGTCTATGACTATGTCTCCAAGTGTACAATATGCACAAGAAGACAGGGTACACCCAACACTAGTCAACACACAGGATAAAGAATACATCTGTGTACGGCATTCTCCCAGTTGAAGAGGAAAGATAATGTTCAAACCACTCCTTTCAGCAGCTAGACATTCAATAATACAGTGTGGAAACAGGTTCTTCGACCCCACTCACCCACGGGACCCATCTAAACCAGTCCCATAAAAAAACAACGCACACTAAGTGTTGGAGGAACTCAACAGGTCAGGCAGCACCTGTGGAGAGGAATTAACTGATAACAAATAATAAATAAATATGTAGGTGCTGCTGATTTCTGACTCATTTGCCGGTGTTTATTTTTGTGGACATTCACACCTAGGGTATAAATGCCATGAAAGTTATCTGCTTGCTGCAGTACAATACATTACAAACGTAACAAATATAACAGAACCTGATGTTGGGGAGACAATTTAAGCGCTGGGCACAATTGAAAAGGTCAGAGTGTCAGGGCCAGAGATGAGGGATGGGCTTGTTCAGCTCACCGCTCCACGGCGTTTACTCGGCTCTGCATTGAACAGAGGCTGTGGCTTTGTGTCTGTGGACAGACCCTCTTTTGTGAACTTCAGTTCTGAACACTTTTGCTTGTTTCTATTGTTTGCACGATATGCTTTCATTCCCCCGCTCGTTGGGTGTTTGACGGTCTTTTTTTAACGGGCTCTTTCGGCTTTCTTTGCTTTGTGGCTGCCCGTAAGGAAACAAATCTCAAGGTTGTATAATATATACATATTTTGATAATAAATGTACTTTGAACTTTGAAATCAGATGACATTAGTGCACATTGAAGGAGGTATAGTGTGAGGTAGCACGTCCCCCAAATTGCACTCATGTTGTTCTGATTATTTTTGTTGTATATTTATGTATAATTTATGCCCCTCTGTAGATGAAGACTGACCTGCTGATCTCCTCCTGCAGTTTGTGTGTGTTGCTCAGGATCTGCAGAATTTCTCGCGTTTGTAGCATAGTTCTTCACATTGATCCAAGGATCTGTTGGCAGTGGGGATGAGACTGTGGCTGAACTGGAGATGTGGTCCTGTACCCTCAGCCCATATCTCTCTAACCCTTTCCTATCCGTGCCTCTGTCCAAATGTCTTTTAAATGTTAACGTACCCTGCTCAACCTTTTCCTCAGGCAGCTCTGACCCCCTTCGGTGAGTAAAAATTGTCACTCAGGTGCACTTGAAACCTTTGCCCCCTAGTTTCAGATTCCTTTTTCATGGGAAAAAGACCTTATAATTTAACCCTATAAGGTCACCCCCCCTCCATCTCCTACACTCAGTCAGAGCTCCACCTGATGGAGTCCTGATGAATGGATTGAGCCCGAACATCGACTGTTCATCCTCTAACAAAGATGCTGACTGACCTGCTGAGCCCCTCCAGCATTTAGTGTTTGTTGCTCAAGGTTTCCAGCACGTGCAGAACCCCTTGTGTTTACGGCAGAGTTAATGCTGTCTTTCAGAGCAGAGCCGCGTCAAGGTGCCTGCTGATCTGCTCAGGTTGACTGAACCCTTTGTTCTGATCGGAGAAGACGTGGCTCAAGGAAACTTACCCGGTTTGAGTAAAGGCAGGGCTTTGCTAATGAGTCCCGTCTGCCAACAGAGTTGTTCTATCTCGTGCAGGCAGACTGATGCGTACCTCTGCTCCACTCACCTGCCCTTCCTCAGTGTTTCTTGAGTATCTAAGCAGACCAATGTCCATCAGAGAAGAGCCTCAGATGCGGACTTATCACAGGTGCATCCAAACATAGAGTGAAGAGCATTATCTGCTTAACTTCCAACACCCAAGGATGTGCTGCGCGTGTCGCACACATTCTGGCTCCAACATGGCATCCCCACAATGTTCGGCGGTAATCTAAATTTGCTGTGTTCAGTACAATAATCTAAAATTACCGCTGACTTCCAACTTGAACTAGTTTTTAAACAACAGAGTTTTAGATCTCAATCAGCTCACAACTTTTATAATATTTAACTTCTATATATATATATAGAGGCATCCGTTAGTCTTGTGAGACCATGGATTTGTGCCTTGGAAGGTTTCCCGTGTGCAGGCCTGGGCAAGATTGTATGGTAGACCGGCAGTTGCCCATGCTGCAAGTCTTCCCTCTCCACGCCACCGATGTTGCCCAAGGGAAGGGCACTAGGGCCGATACAACTTGGCACTGGTGTCGTCACAGAGCAATGTGTGGTTAAGTGCCTTGCTCAAGGACACAACACGCTGCCGCAGCTGAGGCTCGAACTAGCGACCTTCAGATCATTAGACCGATGCTTTAACCACTTGGCCATGCGCCAACACAATTTAACTTCTATGATCTCACAATTCTTTATAATCTTGCTATAAACCCCCTCAGCAACAGAACTGGTATTTCCCCGTGATGTCCCTTAAGCATTATTTTTTTTAAAGACACAAACATATTCTTAACTCTAGTTTCAACGAAATAAGTGAAAATCATGATAGACTGGAACTTGTTATTCATTGTCTGGTTTCTGGTTGATATCAATGAGACCACCATTGTTGTGTGTGAGAAGATGGAAATGAGTCAGCTTCTTGTGTCTCTGTACTACATCTGGTGAAACTTCCACAGTGCAGTTGGGCAGGCAGCTCCAGGTCTAAACCTAATGATAATGAAATGTCAATACTGTACATTTCCAAATCAGGAAGCGGTGTGACTTAGAAGACCTGGGTCCCACAGCACCAGATTCAGGAGCAATCATTACCCTATAACCATCAGGGTCCTGAACTGGCATGGGTAATTTCAATCACCACAACTCTGACCTGACTCTACAACTACAAACTCACTTCCAAGGACTTGTGTTCTCAGTATTAATTTTTATTTTTAAAGATTAGCTTTACTTGTCACCTGTATGTCGAAGTGTGGAAATATAGAGTAAAATGTGTCATTTGCATCAATGACAAACACAGTCCGAAGGTGTGCTGGGGGCGGACTGTTAGAATCATGCATCCTGCACAAGATAACATGACCTTAACTTACTAACCTTAACCCACACATCTTTGAAACGTAGAAGGAAACCGGAGTACCTGGAGGAAACCCACGCAGTTTGCCCCCAGAATATCTTTAGGTGTGTTGGCGGCTAAATCAAATGACGCACTTCACTACGTTTCCATGTACATGTGATAAATTAATAAATAAATTTGAAATCTGAGTCAGACAGCGGCAGAATTGAATCCAGGTCTCTGGTGCTGTAAAACATTACACCAACTGCTACGCTACAGCGCCACCCAAAATATTTAACTATCAGGAGTGTTTGTTCATTTTTGCACAATTTGTCTTCTTTTGCACATTGGTTGTTTGTCAGTCTTTGTCTGTTTATGTATAGTTTTCTCTGTATTTTGTTTTTCCTGTAAGAAAGTGAACCTCCATTTCATTACAGGGTAACATACATGTACATTGATAACGCATTTACTTTGAACTTTGAGTACCAGTTTATCCTGGTGTTCCTGTGTGCTCACCGCCTTTAACCATCTTGATGGTAGAGGTCTGGGTTGTGCTCAAAGAGTAGCCTGTAATCACAGCGTATTGTACACTTTGATGGTTCAGACCGTAGCCACTATATACTGTGGGTAATAGGAGTGAACGTTTATCATGGTAGAAAGGTTCCCAGTGAAAGAAAACATTTTAATTCTTCTGTAAAGTATCTGAATTAGGCAGAAAGGTAACCATTTCAAGATGGCTCTGGTGAAGGACAGCAAAGACTTGCTGGCAGCAGAAACAACTATTAATTACTTTATTGGTCACACTTTTGCCTCAGAAACGATCACTGCAATCAATAGCCTGTAACTTTTCTTTAAGCTTTTGAACTGTCAGTAGCACCTGCCATTTTTGCCGAGTGAACTGAAGTCTTGAAGGTGCAGGATGGTTGCAGAGTGGCATGTACGGGCCCAGTCGAGGAGGTGCGGCCCAGGTCCGAGAGCGGTGAGCGAGCCAAAGCTGGGCTGCCGGACCGGACTTGGAAGTGACTTGAGGTGGCAGAGCCGAGGCAAGGCTGAATCGAGGCAACGGGGCTTGGGCCCAAGAGCAAGGGACGACCCTCTTTTTGTCTGATTTAAGTGCTGGGCCAGATTGAAAAGGTTAGAGTGTCAGGGCTGGTGGTGAGGGATAGGCCGGCGTTCAGCTCACTGCTCTGTGAGGTTTGCTTGCCTGCACTGAACTGAGGATGTAGCCAACAACAAATGGGCTCCCGGATTGTCCGTAGTAATGACTGGCTTTGTGGTTGTGGACCCACTTTCATGAACTTCAGTTCTGAATGTCATTTGCTTACTATTATTGTTTGCACGATTTGATTTTTGGCACACTGGGTGTTTGATGGTCTTCGTTTTTTAATGTGTTCTATTAGGTTTCTTTGCTTTGTAGGGAGATGATTCTCAAGGTTGTATATAGTGTACATACCTTGATAATAATGTTCAAGATGATTGTCGATACAGTTAAATTCTTCATTGTTCCTAACTTGTTGAAGTTGTGAAATTGTTTCAGTTTCACTCCCAACCATCTGATGCTAGTTAGAAGCTATTCAGAAACAGTCTCCTGCCCCAGTTAAGCAGCACTGTGCCCCAAATAAATGAAGGGAATATCGGCTACTTTCTCGATTCATTTTTGTTCTTTAACAGTTGTCCCAAATAAGCGGCTGTCCCAATTAACCAATGGCCCAATTAACCACGATCCAATGTGCTATAAATTATAATAAGAACTATATATATTAAAAAAAGAATTAAATAAGGAGTGCTAAAAGAGAGCAAAAAAATAATGAGATAGTCTTCAAGGGCTTATGGACTGCTCAGAAATCTGACGGCAGAGGGGAAGAAGCAGTTCCTAAAACATTGAGTGTATAATTTGAGGCTCCTGTATCTCTTCTCTGATGCTTGCAATGAGAAGGGAGCATAGCCTGGGTTATGGGGGTCTTTAATGATAGACGTCGCCTTCTTGAAACATTGCCTTTTGAAGATTCCTCGATGGTGGGGAGGTGAGTGACCAGGATGGATCTGGCTGAGTCTACAGCCATCTGCAGCTTTTTCTGATCCTGTGCCATGACTCGCCCATACCAGACAGTGCTGCAACCAATTAGAATGCTCTCTATCTGTGATTAGTTAGAATTCTACAACACTTAACTCAACGTTTTACACCATTAGTGTTAGCATAACAGTTTTACAGAACAGGCTGTAAGACTGATGTCCAGTTCCACTGCCGTCCGTAAGTAGTTTACACGTTCTCCCCCCGACCACATGGGTTTCTCTGGGTGCTCTGGTTTCCTCCCACATTCCACTTCCAAAGACGTACTGAACGGGTTAACATTAATAAGCTATGGGCATCCTATGTGGGCACTGCAAGTGTGGCTGCCCCTCAGCACATTCTTGACGCAAATTATATATTCCACTTTGTTTCAATGTAACATTAAAGATAATCTTTAATGTTTTGAAAAATCTATGGACCTGAATAAACAGGGCTCTGAACCGAAACAGTATAACCTGGGGATTTGTAAATATTTCAATGACTCTGTGAGGTTTTATATTCTGTACTTATTGCAGTTTGCCTGATTTGTTCTTTTCTTATGCTTGGTAGTTTGATGTTTTCTTTGTACCGGTTCCATGGTGGTTGTCTGTGTGAAGATGAATGTCAGGGTTGTATACTGCATACATACTTTGATAATAATGTACTTTGAACTTTGAACTTTATAGCATATAAAATGGAGAGAGTGAACTGAAGATTGCAAATTCAGTGTTGAAATCAGATATCAAGAACCAAAGTAAGATTGTCTTGAGAGGAAGGGGGAGAGAAAGTGGAATTCCTCCCCGGTTTTTACCTTTCATTGATAGTCATCATATTAGATTAAAGTTTAAGATTATCTTTATTTGCCACATGTACCTTGAAAGATTCAGTAAAATTTGTCAATTGCATGACCGTTTGCGATGTACTGGGCACAGCCCACAAATGTCACCATGCTTCTGGCACCAACATAGCACACCCACAGCTGACTGACCTTAATTCGTACATCTTTTTTTGAATATGGGAGCAAGTCAGAGCACCTGAAGGATACTTGCGTGGTCACAGGAAGAACGTACAAACTCCTTACTGATAACAGTGGAAATCAAATTAAACCAGGTCAGCTATCACTGAACTGTAAAGTGATTGCCGCTCTAAATCTTGACTTTGCAAGGCTTTGCAGAGCAGACTTGATGGGCTAAGTGACCTAATTCTGCTTTGATAACTTGGTCTCTTGCCCCTTACATAGCTCACTGCCAGACTGTGCTGGATCACAATCCTCAAATACTAGGGCAGAGGAGATAACTTGTGTACCCATGTATGGCTTGTTAAAATCAATAGCAAGAAAACAGTTTTTATAAGTGTTGATATTTTATAAATCTCTGAAAAACTCAGAGCTCAAAGAAAGGAACTGCCAGGTGTGGAATAATTAGTTCAGTAGCAGAGGGACTGATCAACTGTGCTAAATGCAATAACACTTTCATGTCTTCATTGTTTGGATTAGGGTATTTCTGTCAAGAAAAGCATTTATCGCACATCCCTAATTAGTAATTTTGGGTGGTGGGGTTGTGATAAGACTCTGCCAAAGGATGTGTAAGGCGCTCTTCAGAACAATTTTGCTCACTGTGGTTTCAAGCATTTAAGCTCGGAGATATCTGAAATGGCCAGGAGTGAAAATGAAACTATTTCACTACTTCAACAAGTTAGAAACTATGAAGAATTTGAAGATATCGACAATCATCTTGAACGTTACAATGAAAATGAAGATTTGGAGGTTGAAATCACCAAAAGCATTGTATGAAGGCAGTCCGTTATCCGCATTAGGTGTCTGCACTGATTTTGTTCACTTGCAGTCAATCCAAAGAACACAGCAGCACACATTTGATTAATTCCTCTGTTGATAACTATTAGGAACTAATAAACACTTTCATGATACTGTAGTAATACTGGTGTTCTAATTTGTTCTGTATTTCATTTCAATGCATAGATTGTTACTCAATGTAACAGAAGTTTTTAATATACCATTTTGGTAGAAAAAGACTTTTTGGAAATATCTACTGTATTTCCATGAAACTTCAGCTAATTGGAGCTTCTGCTCAATCGGGCCAATATGTACTGGTCACGATGTGTCCCAATTAACTGGGATCCACTATGATGAGATACAGTTAAAAAAAATTTTTTGGCATGCCTTGTGTGCAGATCGTTCCGAAACACAAGTATATAAGGAGAGTAGCACACATAAAAGTTGCTGGTGAACGCAGCAGGCCAGGCAGCATCTCTAGGAAGAGGTGCAGTTGACGTTTCAGGCCCTTCGTCAGGTCTCGGCCTGAAACGTCGACTGCACCTCTTCCTAGAGATGCTGCCTGACCTGCTGCGTTCACCAGCAACGTTTATGTGTGTTGCTTGAATTTCCAGCATCTGCAGAATTCCTGTTGTTTGCGTATATAAGGAGAGTACAAGGGAAAAGAAGTAACAGAACACAGAATGAAGTGTTACACTTAAGAGAAAGTGCAGTGAAGTAGACAAATAAGGTGCAAGAGCCATGATGAGGTAGATTTTGAGGCTGGCTGTTGAAGTCGGTCTATCCTGGGGTGGGAGAATTGACTCTGTGTGTGTCATGATGTGTGCTGGCATTGTCAGAACCCAAGAGAGGAGGAAAGACAGACTCAAATGTAGAGAAAGCAACACGAGTTTATTCATAAGAAATCCAACAAAATATTGGTGGCTCAGCCAAGAGACACCATGTACATAGCATTCTCAAAACTAGGACCCCATGATCTGTGCTAATCGGGTGTCTGCTTAAATAATACAAGGAACACAGAATCACTGAGCGCATCAAAATAAACTGAACAAGATTAAACAGAAAGCACCGGGAGACTGTATTACAAAGAGCCAGTCACCAGAGAAAAACACAAGGACCTCTAAACAATCAATGACTTTCGTTAAACAACAATTAACCAATTCAGGTGCCCTAAAAGCCTCGGGGCCAATGCTCTCTAGCTTCTCGCACAGGCGTGAAGAACCCATGACACTGTGTGCGTGCATGGTGGGAGGGAGGAAAGGACCTTGTTTTACTGTGTTGTTTTGTTGCAGCTGTTCTGTTGTTGTTATCGCTGTTGCTTGTGTTGTTCTGTGAACATTATGGGC
This sequence comes from Mobula hypostoma, assembly GCF_963921235.1. NCBI lineage: Eukaryota > Metazoa > Chordata > Chondrichthyes > Myliobatiformes > Myliobatidae > Mobula > Mobula hypostoma. The sequence continues at coordinate 193,822,185 of NC_086100.1, forward strand.
ATGTCATGTTGGTGCCGGAAGGTGTGACGACACTTTGGGCTGCCCCCAGCACACCCTTGGTTTGTGTTGGCTGTTAGCGCAAACGAAACACACGATGAAACGTGCGGTTTGTGTCAGCTCAAATCAGCAAGGATTGTGCAAGTGTCACCGCGCTTCCCGTGTCAACATAGCATGCCCACAACTCACTAACGCTCACCTTGTGACTGTGGACTGTGGGGAGAAACCCACACAGTCATGAGGAGAATGTACAAACTTCTGACAGGCAGTGGTGGGAATTGAATCCCAATATGAAGTGTACACTAACCACCATGTACGGTTGCCTTTGTAAACCTTAGTTAAGAGATAGAAGCAGGCAGGGGACAGTTGAAGCTGTATCAGGTGGGAGACAAGATCTCATGATGTGATGATATCTGTAATAATCCAAGAATTTGAATTTGAATTTACTGAAGTCTTACATCCGTCCCACAACGTGAGGGAGTAAAAATCTTTGCATTATGACTCCGTCGCAATGTGCAGACATGTGAATTTATAAGCCTAATGGCTTGTAGAAAGAAGCTGTCCCGTAGCCTGTAGGTCTTGGCTTTAATGCTGTGGTACCGTTTGCCAGACGGAAGCGGCTGAAACAGTTTATGGTTGGAGTAACTAGTGTCCCCAATGATCTTCCAGGCCTCCTCTCTGCACCTGCTGCTATTAATGTCCTCAATGGAAGGACGTTCACATCTACAGACGCGCTGGGCTGTCCGCCCCACTCTCTGCAGTGCCCAGCGATCAGGGTTGGTGCAGTTCCCAAAACTAGGTGGTGCTACAGCCAGACAGGATGCACCAGGAGAGAGTGGCCTGGTGTCTGATCATGGGTTCCTGGTCCAAAATTCAAAGTTAATTTATTATCAAAGCACATATATGACACAATATACAACCCTGAGATTCATTTTCTTGTGGGCATACAATATAATCCAAGAATCATTATAGAATCATTGAAAGATTGTAACTAACAGGACGGACAAACAATCAATGTGCAAAAGACAACAATCTGTGCACATACAAAAAAAATCATAATAAATAAATAAGCAATACAGATCAAGAACATGAGATGAAGAGTCCTTGAAAGAAAGTCTGTAGGTTTTGGGAACATTTCAGTGATAGGGAGAGAAGTGAGAGAAGTCTGGTTCAAGAGCCTGATATTTGAAGGGTAATAACTGGTCCTGGGGCTCCTGTACCTCCTTCCTGATGGCAGCAGCGAGAAGAGAGCATGGCTCAGATGGTGGGGGGTCTTTTTAGATGTGCTCAATGGTGGGGAGGGCTGTACCCATGATAGACTGGGAGGTATCCATTATTTTTTGTAGGCCCTTCCATTCACTGGAATTGGTGTTTTCATACCAGGCTGTGAAGCAATCAGTCAGTATACTCTCCACCGCAATCTACAGAAGTTAGTCAAAGTTTTAGATGACTTGCCAAATCTTGGTAAATTTCTAAGAAAGAAGAGACACTCCCATGCTTTCTTTGTGCTGGACTCAGAACGGATTCTCTGAAAAGATAAATCTAAGGAATTTAAAGTTGCTGATGCTCTGATACGGACTGGCTCATGGACCTCCATTTTCCTCCTCCTGTGGTCAATAATCAGCTCGTTGGTCTTGCTGACACTGAGTGAGAGGTTGTTGTTGTGGAACCACTCAGACAGATTTTCAGCCCCCCTCTTACATGCTGATTCATCACCACCTTTGATTCAGCCAATGACTGTGGTGTCGTCATCAAACTTAAATATGGCATTGGAGCTGTGCTTAGCCGCACAGTCATAAGTGTAAAGCGAGTAGAACAGGCTAAGCACACAGCCTTGTGGTGCGCCTGTGCTGATGGATATTGTGGAGGAGATGCTGCTTCCAATCTGAACTGACTGTGGTCTGCACGTGAGGAAATCGAGGGCCCAGTTGCACAACAGAGTCTTGCTAAGATAAACCTAAGCCAGCTTTTTCCACTGAGCTTGGGTGAGACGAGAACGAGAGGTCATAGGCTAATGGTGAAAGGTGAAATGTTTAAGGGGAACATGAGGGAGAACTTCTTCACCCAGGGGATGGTGAGGGTGTGGAATGAGCTGCCCGTAGAAGTGGTGAATGTGGGTTCGATTTTAAGGGGAGCTTGGATAAGTACATGGCTGGGAGAGGTATTGAGGGCTATGGCCCAGGTGTAGGTTGATGGGACTGGGCAGAATAGTAGTACAGAATGGGCTGGATTAGCCATAGGGCCTGTTTCTGTGCTGTAGTGCTCTATGACTCTATTTCATTACAACAGTGCCTTCAGGTAGAAAAATAACAATGCAGAATAAAGTGTTACAGAGAAAGTACAGAGCAGGCAAACAATAAGGTGCAAGGCCACAACAAAGCCAGAGAATACATGCCACCAGGTTCAAGGGTAGCTTCTACCCCATGGTTCTCAGACTATTAAATGGTTTGCTAGTATGATAAGATGGACCCTTGACCTCACAATCCACCTCATTATGATCTTGCACCTTATGGTTTACCTGTACTGCACTTTCTCTGTAGCTGTTACATGTTATTTTGCATTGCTATTGTCTTGCATTGTTCTACCTCAATGCACTGTGTAATGGTTTGATCTGTCGGAACAATATACAAGACAAGCTTTTCACTGTATCTCTGTACATGTGACAATAATAACCCAATTCCAAAAGCAAGTGGATTGTGAGGTCAAGAGTCTAGTCCATTCAAAGGACTTACAACTGTCCTGGAACCTGGTGATGTGTGATCTCAGGGTTTTGTCATTTCTGCCCGATGGGAGAGGGAGGAAGAGAGAATGCCCGGGGTGGGTGGGGACTTTGATTATGTTGGCTGCTTTACAGAGTGCATGGTGGGGAGCTGGGTTTCTGTGATGTGCTGAGCTGTGTAAACGACTGTCTACAGTTGCTTTCACAGATGCCGCTCGGCCTGCTGAGAGATTATCTGATGCTCCAGATTCCAGAATCTGCCACCTCGTTTGTCTCTCTTTTAAATTTTTTCCCCTCTCACTGAAAACCAATGCTCTCTAAGTTTTTGATTTCTTTTCCCTAGGTAAAAGACTGAATGTGTTCACCCTGTCCATGCTTGACATTATTCTATACAAATCTATAATTCATTGCTTCAAGCACCTCAATTAAATAGTTCCTTAACCTTTTTGACTGCTTGCACTGCCTCGCACACGGTTTAAAACGTTCAGCACCAGCGTGGTTGGGATGGGGGCTGCTAAACACACTGAGGAGGGCATGAGCGTGATCGTCTAGGTGAAACAGGTCTGTCTGCCCAACAGCAGTGTTCAATAAGCACATCTATAAAGTCATCCCTCAGCCTCCAGTGTGCCAAGGAGTAAAGTCCTAGCCTGTGCAGCTGGACTGGCCAATCTCTCCCTAAACTCAGGCGATTTAACTCCCTGTATGTTCTGACAACCTTCTCATAAATCTTCTTTGCAGTTATTCCGATTTAAAAGACATCTTCCCTACAACAGAGTGGCCAAAATGGCACCAAGTGTGGGAACAGAGTTACTGCGAGTGGGCACTGCGGAAGAGGGGTTACTGAGTGACAGCGAGAGGGAACTGGATTGGGAGTAGAATCAGAACCAGGTTTATTATCACTGAGACATAATGTAGAATGTGTTGGTTTGCAGTACAGGGCAAAGATATAAAAATCTATAAATTGCCAACATACGTGGTGCAAATAAAAGGGAATAATGAGGTAGCATTCATGAGTTTATAGACTATTCAGAAATTTGATGGTGTAGGGGCAGAAGCTGTTTCTGAATTTCTAAGCTTAAACACAATTGATTCTGCAGATGTTGGAAATCCAGAGCAACCCACACAAAATGCTGGAGGAACTCAGCAGCTCAGACTGCATCTATGGAAAAGAATAAACAGTCGACGTTTCAAGCCGAGTCCCTTCATCAGGATTGGAAAGAAAAGTCTCGATGCAGGGTGTCGGCCCAAAATGTTCACTATTTTTTTTCCTCCAAAGATGCTGCCTGACTTGCTGAGTTCCTCCAGCATTTTGTGCGTCTTGCTCTGAATTGATGGAGTGTGGGTCTTCAGGCTCCTGCACCACCTCCCTGACCGTGGTGACGAGAAGAGGGTGTGTCATGGATGGTGAGAGTCTTTAATGAAGGGTACCACCTTCATGAGAAAATACCTCTTGAAAGTGTCCTCAGTGGTGTGGGAGGTTGTGCCTGTGATGGGGCTGGTCTAATCTACAACCCTCTGCAGTCTCTTGTGTTCCTGTGCATCAGAGCCTCTGGACCAGTCAGAATGCTCTCCAGCATAGACCTACAGAGATTCAGTGGCAATACACTGAATCGAATGGTGATGGAGAGAGGGGTAACTGTGTGTGGGAGCAGAATTCAAGTTAATGGACTACTTACTTACTGCCAATTATGCCGCTGGTGTTCCGAGCAGCCATAAAGGCTTTTCATCTCCATCCGTCCTTGGCCACTTAGATGTACGTAGAAGGATTCCTCATTGCTGTTTCCATAACAATTTTGTTTTACCAGTCAGGGTTTGTTAGCCCTGAGCTGAACCTTTGAACCTGGAGGACCGGTGGGCCACTCTTAGTCTGGCCTCTACCCTTTGACCTGCTTGGCATGGGTGACCCTACCAAGAGCCAAAGCAGAAAGCCCTGATTCCAGCCAACAGAGCTCTCCGGATCATTGAGGCACGCAAGTCTCCAAACCCTATGACAAGATTGTGGTCCTCTTGGAGGAATAAATTTAGTCGTCATGCAGTCAATAAAGGGATGCTAGGCAGAGAGGTTACCATGTGACAATATCAAGGAGATGGATTATATTTGTACTATGTTGGTCGTTAACGCAAACAACTCATTTCACTGAACGTTTTGATGTACTTGTGATAAAAAAAGATTACCTTTTGCCTTTATTAGTGGAGATACAATCAATAAAGCGCAGTGACATTGAGAGGGGTTACCCAGTGCCTGTACGAGGAGGCTGGGTTAACATCAGCTGAGTGCACAGTGCACAGGGAGAGAAGTTCAAAGTTCAAAATAAATTTGTTATTGAAGTACATATATATCACCATATACTCCCCTGAGATTCATTTACTTGGAAGCATTCACAGTACAACAGAATCAGTGAAAAACTACACGCCCAAAGACTGACAAACAACCGATGAGCTAAAGAAGACAATCTGTGCAAATAAAAAATAAATAGGTAAATAAATAATGCTGAAAACATGGATTGCTGAGTCCTTGAAAGCGAGTCTGTAGGTTGTGGAATCAGTTCCGTATTAAGGTGAGTGAAGCTATCCACGCTCAGGATCAGGAGCCTGATAGTTTAAGGGTAATAACTATTCCTGAACCTGGTGGTGTGGGACCTAAGGGTCCGGTACCTCCTTTCTGATAGCAGCAGTGAGAAGAGAGCATGGCCTGGATGGTGGGGATCCATGTTGACGGATGCTGCTTTCTTGTGGCAGCGCTCCTTGTAGGCGTGCTCAGTGGTGGTGAGGGCTTTTTTTTTGTGCGATGGCCTGGATTCTTTTTGTAGGCTATTCCGTTCCTGGGGCATTGATGTTTCCATACCGGGCTGTGATGCAACCAGTCAGGATACTCTCCATGGTGCATTTATAGAAGTTTGTCAAAGTTTCAGATGAGATGACAAGTCTGTGTTAACTTCTAAGAAATTAGAGGCATTGCCGTGCCTTCACTTGCGTGCCTATGCCAGGACAGATCCTCTGTTATGAAAACACCAAGGAATTTAAAGGGGCAAGGGGGCATCTGAATTCAAGGTAAGAAGTAGATTCACTCTTCATCAGAACTGTTGCACTTCAGAGTACTTCAGAAGAACATGAAGCGACACGAGTGAGAGACACAAGCACAAATAGTTACACAGATCTGTTGATAACCTCACTGAGAACAGAGCAGGAGGATTTTTGGTGTTGTTTTTGTAAAAATACATCCTTTAAAATGAGGGTCTTGATTTAAACAGGGATACATACAAAGATTCGATTCTACCCCTGAAAAGAACTCCTGGTTGAAGGAAGGGAACCAGGAGTGTGACAGTCTCTTTCCAGTGCACTCTGGCAGGTGAGGTAGTGTGGTTAGTGGGCGATGTGCAGTGGCGTATGACACATTTGTGAGCCATTAGCCTCAGATAACATCAGCTGTCCTCATTTACCTGTGTGATCTCTCAAGTTTGAAAACTGTAATTGAGGCTGGAGCAGCGGATGTCTCGGGGATGGTGGGTGGGGGGGGGAGGGTGGTGAGATGCGGGTGCGGGGGTTTGGGAGGTAGGTGGCAGGGAGCTGAGTGCTGATTGTTATCTGTCTTTAACTTCTGTCCCACAGCTGCCCACAGACAGGCAGCAGGTTTTTTTTTTACAAACTACGCCTGCTGTTGTTTCTCTGCTGAACAGTGCTGGTTGGCCAGGCCGACTTGTTTCATCCAGACAAAATCACCCTCACATCCTAAAACAACAGGAATTCTGCAGATGCTGGAAATTCAAGCAACACACATCAAAGTTGCTGGTGAACGCAGCAGGCCAAGCAGCATCTGTAGGAAGAGGTGCAGTCGACGTTTCAGGCCGAGACCCTTCGTCAGGACTAACTGAAGGAAGAGTGAGTAACTTCAGTTAGTCCTGACAAAGGGTCTCGGCCTGAAACGTCGACTGCACCTCTTCCTACAGATGCTGCTTGGCCTGCTGCGTTCACCAGCAACTTTGATGTGTGTTACCCTCACATCCTCCTCTGTGTGTTCGGCAGCCCCCACCTCAACACCTGGTGCTGAAGGTGTTAACTCTGTGGGAGGCAGCACAAGAAGTCAAGAAGGCTAAGGAACCAATAAATTAAGTGTTTAAAACAATCGTTTAATTTATTTATGCAAGGAACTGCGAGGGTAAAAAGACCCTGATGGGAGTTGTATACAGACCCCCAAACAGCAGTAAGGATGTGGTCTACAAATTACAATGAGAGATAGAAAATGCATGCCAAAAGGGCAATGTTACAATAGTCATGGGGGATTTCAATATGCAGGTAGATTGGGAAAATCAGGTTGGTGCTGGATTCCAAGAGAGGGAATTTCTAGAATGCCAACGAGATGGCTTTTTAGAGCCGTTTGTGGTTGAGCCCACAAGAGGGTCAGCTATTCTGGATTGGGTGCTGTGCAATGAACCAGAATTGATTAGAGAGCTAAAGGTAAAAGAACCCTTGGGGCAAAGTGATCATAATATGATTGAATTCACCCTGAAATATGAAGAAGGAGAAGCTAACGCCGGATGTTTCAGCATTAAAGTGAAGTAAAGGGAATTACAGAGACATGAGAGAGGAGTTGGCCAGAATTTATTGGGAAAGAACACTGGCAGGGATGATGGCAGAACAGAGATTGCTGTAATTTCTGGAAGCAATTCGGAAGACACAGGATATACACACGTCAAAGAGGAAGAAGTGTTCTAAAGGCAAGATGACACAACCGTGGCTAACAAGAAAAGTCAAAGCCGACATAAAAGCCAAAAAGAAGGCATATAACAGAGCAAAAATTAGAGAATAGGGAAACTTTAAAAAACCAACAGAAGGCAACTAAAAAAGTAATTAAAAAGATAAAGATGGAATACGAAACTAAGCTAGCTGATAATATTAAAGAAGATACCCAAACGTTCTTCAGATACATGATCTGTGAAAGAGAGGTGAGAGTGGATATCGGACCACTGGAAAATGATGTTGGAGAGGTAGTAATGGGGGACAAGGAAATGGTGGATTAACTGAATAAGTATTTTGCATCACTTTTCACTGTGGAAGACACTAGCAGTGTGGTGGAATTCCATGAAGTGTGTGAAGTTGCTATTACTAGAGCGAAGGTGCTTGGGAAACTGAGAGGTCTGAAGGTAGACAAGTCACCTGGACTAGATGATGTTCACACCAGGGTTCTGAAAGAGGGGGCTGAAGAGATTGTGGAGTCATTAGTAATGATCTTTAAAGAATCACTAGATCCTGAAATGGTTCTGGAAGACTGGTAAATTGTAAATATCACTCCACTCTTCATGGAGGGAAAGAGGCAGAAGAAAGGAAGCTATTGGCCAGTTAGGCTGACCTCAAGAGGTTGAGAAGATGTTGGAGTCAATAATTAAGGATGAGGTCTCAAGGTACTTGAAGACACATGATAAAATAGGTTGTAGTCAGTATGGTTTCTTCAATGGAAAATCTTGCCTGACAAGTCTGTTGGAATTTTTTAAAGAAATAAAAATCAGGATAGACAACGGAGAATCTGTTGATGTTGTGTACTTAGATTTACAGAAGGCCTTTGACAAGGTGTTACTCATGAGGCTGCTAAACAGGCTATGAGCCCAGGAAATATTCCAGCATGGAGAAAGCAGTGGCTGACTGGCAGGAGGCAAACAGTGGGAATAAGGGAGCCTTTCTGGTTGACTGCCGCTGACAAGTGGCGTTCCATGGGGATCTGTGCTGGGACCGATTCTTGTTATGTTATATGTCAATGATTTGGATGATAGAATTAATGACTTTGTTGCAAAGTTTGCAGACAATATGAATATAGGTGGAGGGGGAAGTAGTTTTGAGGAAATAGAGAGGCTACAGAAAGATGTAGACAGATTAGGAGAATGGGCAAAGAAATGGCTGATGGAATACACTGTCGGTCATGCACTTTGGCGGAAGAAATAAAAGCATAGACTATTTTCTAAATGGAGAGAAAATACAAAAATTGAGGTGCAAAGGGACTTGAAAGTCCTTGTGCAGGTTTCCCTAAAGGTTAATTTTCAGGCTGAGTCTGTAGTGAGGAAAACAATTGCGATGTTAGCATTCATTTAAGAGTACTAGAATATAAAAGCAAGGATGTAATGTTGAGACATTATAAAGCACTGGTGAGACCTCACTTAGAGAATGGTGAGCAGTTATGGGCCCCTTATCTGAGAAAGAATGTGCTGAAACCGGAGAGCGTTCAAAGGAGGTTCATAAAAATGATTCCAGGATTGAATGGCTTTTCAAAAGATGAGTGTTTGATGGCTCTGGACCAGTATTCATTAGAATTCAGAAGAATGTGGGATAACCTCATTGAAAATTATTGAATGGTAAAAGGCCTTGATAGAGTGGATGTGGAGAAGATGTCTCCTGTGGTGGGAGGGTCTAAGACCAGAGGACACAGACTCAGAATAGAGGGACATCCTTTTAGAATGGAGATGAGGAGGAATTTCTTTAACGAGAGGGTGGTGAATCTGTAGAATTCTTTGTCATAGGCAGCTGTGGATGGCAAGTCGTTATGTATATTTAAGGCAGAGGTTCATAGATTCTTGATTGGTCAGGGCATGAAGGGATACAGTGAGAAAACAGGAGAGTGGGGCTGAGAGGAAAATCGAATCAACCGTGATGAAAAAGCCAAATAGCCTAATTCTGTTCCTATACCTTCTGGTCTTATGGAATTATATTTATTATTTTATTTACTTTTTATATCGCCTATTGTAACTTAAAGTACATTTTACGTATTGCACTGTTCTGCTACCACAAAAATAACAAATTTGATGATGTATGTCAGTGACAATAAACATGATTCTGATTAAAGGAATTTGTAACACAGGTATGCAGTATATATAAAGAAACTATGTGCTTGGCTGGAAGATTCCAGAATGTGGACATAGCCTTCATATTCAGGCATATGATGGTGCTTTTGAAAGCATATCCAACGTCTGGAATCCTTTCCCCTGTAACTCTTTCTGTCCATTCATCTTTCTCCTCTGTTGTCGTGGTTTCACCCTGTCTGTCTGTATCACTCTCTCTCTCTTCTCTCTCCACCCACACCCCCTTTACAGTTTCTCTGTCTTCTGGCTTTTCTCTCTCTCTCTCTCTGTCTTTCTCTTTCTCTCTCTCTCTTTCTCTCCTCTCTTTCTCTCTCGTCACTCCCATTCTTTGCCTGTTTGCCTCTCTTCATCTCTTTCCCCATCTTTCTCTGTCTTTCTCTTTCTTCTCCTCCTGTACTGTCTGTCTTCTCCTCTCTCTCTCGCATTCTCTATTTTACTGTCACTCTTTCTCTCACTGCCTCTCTTTCTCTTCCCCAATCATTTACTACTCTCCTCATCTCTTCATTGCCAATCTTCCCTCTTAAAACACCGTTGCCCTAGGAGGACGATTGAAACTTTCAAGCTAAGATAGCATTCTTAGTGAGCAGGAGTGTTACTAAGATTCCCCTGTATTAATTGTAGTATTCTGTATTACCATGTGTACTATTCACTCTGTATCCTCATGTGAGCACCCTGGTGTATGGGACAATAAATTCACCTGAATCTGACTCGGATGACGTAGGAATTCAGAATTAAGAAGTGGACTATAGTGGAGCCATCCAGAACCTAGAGAAGAAGATCTCACGCACAGACACTAAAAGAGCTTGGATCAGGAGGTGGGGAACCACTGTCATAGAAATATAGAGTACAGCACAAAGCAGGCCCTTCCTTCACCCCAACCCTTCCATGCTGGCCAAGGTGCCCAGCTACACTAGTCCCATTTGCCTTCACTCTCACCGTACCCCTCCTTTCTTATCAAGTTCAAGTTCATGTATAATTGCCATTCAACCATACATGAATTCAGCCAAATGAAAAAGCATTATTCAAGGTCCAAGGTTCAAAACACAGTACCAACAATCATACACAGGACAAGGCGCATATAGCACATACCAGTAAATATACAGTCGCACGCACACATAAAAAAAAACATAGTCCAAGTCCCTGAGTCCATGAATGTTGCAGCAGTCTGCATTCAAACTCAATATAGCCTGTCATCTGTCAGGCGAACACAGGAGGGCAGCACCAACACCAGCTTGGACGCCACACCACACCACACCACATCTGACACCGACTCCGACACCTCTCTCCTGGACAATTCCAAACAGGCGACACCATGGCCTGAGGCCTAGTTCTTACTATGACTAAGGCCATGAAGCTCCCCCGCCGTTGGATCTGCTGATGAACCAGTGAACCAGGCTTGCAGCATTCCTCATTACCAGTGTCAATGTACCTGTCTAACTTTTTTTAAAGGTAATTCTAAATAAACGAATAATTGTACCCACCTGTAGCGCTTCCTCTGGCAGCTCATTCCATATCCCCACTACCTTATGTGTGGGAAAACCTTTCCCTCAGGTCTCCCTTAAATCTTAAACCCTCTCACCTTAAACCCATGAGCTTTAGTTTCAGACACCTAAGTTGGAAGAAAGTCTCTGATCATCAACCCAATGTTCTCCCTTCATAAACCTCGACAGGGCAGGTTACTCATCCTTCTGCCACTTAAAAGGAACCTGAGGGACAACTTCATGCAGAGGGTAATGGCTGTACGAAACTTGCTGCCAGGGGAAATGGTTGAGGCAGATAGATTATAAAGATTTAAAAGGTACTTGGATGGGTACATGGATAGGAAAGGTTTAGAGGAAATTGACTGGTCTGGATGGGAATCTTGGTCAGCATGGATGAGTCATAACGTCATCGAATATTACAGCACCAAATCAGGCCCTTTGGCCCATCTAGTCCATGCTGAACTGTATTCTGCCTAGTCCCATGGATCTGCATCTGGACCAGAGCCCTCCACACCCTTCCTACCCAAGTACTTAGCCAAAATTCTCTTAAAAAAGTTGAAATCGAACCCGCGCCCAAAACTTCCTCCAGCAGCTCGTTCCACTCCCTTATCACCCTCTTGAGTGAAGAAGTTCCCCATCAGATCCCCTTTAAGTGGCAGAACTGCATAAAACCAACCCTTGTAAAGCTTGAAGGTGCCACGGTAGCGCAGTGATATTACGGCATGCTGTGTCGGAGTTCGGAGTTGAATTCTAACGTCATGTATAGGGAGTTTGTACGTTCCACCCCATGACTGCACAGGTTTCCTCCGGGAGTTCCAGTTTCCACCCACAGTCCAAAAATGTACCAATTGGTAGGCTAATTGGTCATTGTAAATTGTCCTGTAACTAGTCTAGTCCTGTAAATAGGTTACTGGGTGGCATAACAACAAATTTCACTATATATATATATATATATATGCTAAATTAAATAATTAGTGCAAAGGGAAAAAAAAGTAGTAAGCTAGTGTTCGTGGGTTCAATGTCCATTCAGAAATATGATGACAGAGGGGAAGAAGCTGTTCCTGAATCGTTGAATGTGTGCCTTTGGGCTCCTGTACCTATTCTCTGATGGTAGCAATGAGAAGGAGGACATAAGTTGGGTGATGGGGGTCCTTAATGATGGATGTCACCTTTCAGGGTCATCGCTCCTTGAAGATGTCCTGGATCCTGAGGAGGCTAGTGCCCATGATGGAGCTGACTGAGTTTACAATGTTCTGCAGCTTATTTCGATCCTGTGCAGTACCCCCCAATACCAGCCTATGATGCAGCCAGTTAGAATGCTCTCCACTGTTTATCTGTAGAAATTTGCAAGTATCTTTGGTGACGTACCAAAACTCCTCAATCTCCTAATGAAATATAGCTGCTGTCTTGTCTTCTTTATAGCTGCGTCGATATGTTGGGACCAGGTTAGAGATATTGAGACCCAGGAACTTGAAATTACTTATCCTTTCCACTACTGATCCCCTTGATGTGGACTGGTGTGTGTCCCTTATCTTACCCTTCCTGAAGTCCATAATCAATTCTTTGGACTTACTGATGTTGAGTGCAAGGTTGTTGTTTTGACCCCACTCAACTAGCTGATCTATCTCACTCCTGTACCCCCTTTCGTCACCATCTGAAATTCTTCCAATTTATCTTCAGCAGATTTATAGAATCTGCTTGTAGTAATGAATAGGTCTGTAGAGAGAGGGCTTGTAATGAGTTGCCACGCTCTGGTGTTACTGATCTTTTATCACTGTTCATTAAAGTTCAAAGTCAAATTAAATATTATAAGAGTACATATATGTCACCATCTGCTACTTTAAGATTCATTTTCTAGCTGGCATTTACAGTAAAGTAAAAAATAAAATGAAATTTATGAAAAACTATACATAAAGACTAACAACCAATGTGCAAAAGAAGACAAATTGTACAAATAAAAGACAGATCGATATTTAGAGAGAGAAATAAATAAATAATACTGAGAAGTTGAGTTTTAGGCTCCTTGTCTTTGTAGTAATAGAACACTACAGTTCAAAAACACAGGTTTTTTGGCCCATTTTGGTCATGCTGAACAACAGTATCATGCAAAACTCAAAGACTGTGTGTATGTATATATGTATGTATATGTATGTGTGTGCGTATATATATATATAGCTAGGGTGCCCTAGACTTTTGCACAGTACTGCAGTGATTTTATGTATTGCCTTGTACTGCTGCTGCAAAATAAATTTCATGACTTAAGTGAGTGATGATAAACCTGATTCTGATCTGGGTCTCCATTGTGGACTGAGAGTGGGCAGGGGGTAGGGAGAGGGGAATCATGGCTGGGAAAAGGGGAAGGGAGAGGGTTGGGAGTCGAAGACCGTAGGACACAGCCTCAGAATAGACAGACATCCGGTTGGAATTGAGATGAGGAGGAGTTTCTCTAGCCAGAGAGAGAGGAATCTGTGGAATTTGTAGCCACAACTGGCTGTGGAGTTCAAGTCACTGGGTATACTGAAGGCAGAGACTGATTTGTCAGGGCATGGAGGGATATGGGGAGAAGGCAGGAGATTGGGGCTGAAAGGGAAATGGATCTGCCATGATGAAATGACAGAGCAGGCTCGATGAGCAAAATGGCCTTATTCTGCTCCTATATCTTGTGGTCTTAAATTAGGCCTTTCCAGCGCCTTGTACAACTTCAACGTAACATCTCAACTCCTGTACCCAATACTTCAATTTATGAAGACCAATGTATCAAAAGCTTTCTTTACAATCCTATTTACCTGTGATGCCACTTTTAAGGAAATATGGATCTGTATTCCCAGATCCCTCGGTTCCACTGCATGCCTCAATGCCCTGCAGCTCACTATGTAAGTTCTACCCTGGTTGGTCCTCCCAAAGTGAAACACCTCACACTTGTCTGCATTAAATTCCATCTGCCATTTTTCAGCCCATTTCTTCCAGCTGGTCCAGATCCCCACTTAGATAACCCAGTAGATTGCCTGGTCCCTGCAAGCTTTCTCGGTTGTGGAATCAGATCCGAGTTGAGATGATAATAGCTGCTTCTGAGCCTGGTGTGTGGGACTTCCTTCCCAATGGGAGTCGAGAGAAAAGAGTATGGCCTGGATGGCGGGGGTCTTGATGATGGATGCTGCTCTCTTGGGGCAGCCTTCCTAAATATAACAGTAAAGGAGTATGTAAGTTATATAAAACAAAATGCTTGTCACCATTTTGAGTTGTACGTAGGGGTGTCCATAACTCAGGGAGGTCAATACTTGGCATCATTTTGATGTTTCTGGGGGCTTATTGGAAACATTGCATTCAGAGGCTTGTGAAAGACGTTTCACATATGCAAAACTTAGACCTTAAGACAAAGAAACACAATTGGCCCATTCCACAGAGTCACCACGATCTGGCTAAAGAAATTGTGCCTCATCTCTGTTCTATTCTGAGGCTGTGCTCTCTGGTCCTGGACTCCCCTACTATACTATACTCTCAATGTCCACTCTATCTAGGCCTTTCAATATTCAAAAGGTTTTAATGAGATGCCCCCCTCATTTTTTAAACTCCAGCAAGTACCGATCCAGAGCCAGCAAACATCTTTCAGATGTTAACCCTTTCATTCCTGGGATCATTCTCATGAATCTCCTCTGGACCCTCTCCAATGCCAGGCATCCTTCCTTCGATAAAGGACCCAAAACTACTCATAATACTCCAATCTTACTTTCTTTCATCCAACAATCCATGAGCTATTAAAACCCATATTCTTGTCCTCCCCCATCTTCCCCCCACCTTCCCCTTCTCTTTTCTCCTTCCCCTTTCCCTCTTTCTTTCTTGTATCTTGCAGTAACTTTTTATGTCTTGAACTGTTCTCTACACAAATCAACAAATTTCACAACATATGTCAGTGATAATAAACCTGATTCTGATGTTCTATGAAGCCATTCTTTACGACACTGTTGAGATATGGTTATCATATCGAGTGATTCTTATGTATTTTTTGAATAATGGGCAAAATCAGCCCATGGATACCTGCGGGAAACGTCCGTTCATAACCTGGGCATGCTCTGTAAGAGTAAGGTCATTACTATGGGAAACGTACAGTGAGTGGAGGATAGCACAATCCAACCAAATATAATCCAGGAAGTCAAGGATGGCACCAAACTGAAAGAAAGAAAAAATTCATGCTGTGAATGTTAATCAAAATTTTAGGAACTTTTCGTGTTAGTCTTTGCTGGTTTCTAAGATTTTGGCTGATGGTAAAATTTGTCCAGGAAATGATCTCGAATAGTATTTGCTAACCTTCTTGAGAAACACGTTTTAGCGTGGAAGGTCCCGATGGTGCGACAGTGTTCGATATCGTGTTTTATGTCCTATGCTCTATATATCTGCTTCTCCACCATCCCTGGCAGGCTACTCCGGGCACCACCACACTCTGTGTAGAAGACTTACCCCTCTAAGCATACTCCCATCACCTTAAGTGGGTGGTGGGTGGAGACAGAGATCCACCAAAGGAGGTGTAAGGCAGTCCGTCTCTCTGCAAGTAGTGTGCTTACTGGCTGCATTATGGCCTGGTATGGGAACACCACTGCCTCTCAGCAGAAAAGGTAGTGGATTCAATCCAGTCCATCATGGGTAAAGCCCGCCCAACCACTGAGCACATCTACATGAAAAGCCATTATAGGAAAGCAGCATCCTTCATCAAAGATCCTCATCACCCAGGCCATGCTCTTTTCTCACTGCTGCCATCAGGTAGAAAGTTCAGGAGCCTCAGGAGTATACCACCAGGTTCAAGAACAGTTACTACCCCTCAACCACCGGCTCTTGGACAAAACCAATGATCTCACTTTCAGCAACACACACAGAAAATGCTGGTGAACACAGCAGGCCAGGCAGCATCTCTAGGAAGAGGTACAGTCGACATTTCGGGCCGAGACCCTTCGTCAGGACTAACTGAAGGAAGAGTTAGTAAGAGATTTGAAAGTGGGAGGGGGAGGGAGAGGGGATAACAAGAGATAGTAATCTCTACTATCTCTTCTTTCAGTTAGTCCTGGTGAAGGGTTTCGGCCCGAAACGTCGACTGTACCTCTTCCTAGAGATGCTGCCTGGCCTGTTGCATTCACCAGCATTTTTTGTGTGTGTTGCTTGAAATTCCAGCATCTGCAGATTTCCTCGTGTCTCACTTTAAGGACACTTTATCTTGTTATATCATGCTCTCGTTATTTATTTATATATTGCTATTTGTTTATTTTTATTTATTTATTTATATTTGTTGTTGCACCGTTTGTTGTCTTCTGCACTCTGGTTGATCTTTCATTGATCCTGTTTACGGTTACTATTCTATAGATTTGCTGAGTATGCCCACAGGGAAAAGAATCACGGGGTTGTATGTGGTGACATGTATGTACTCTGATGATGAAATTTACTTTGAACTTTGAACTTTGGTTATGTGAGCACTGACGCCAGGCAGACAATCTCTGAAGAGTATTGATACTGGCTGGGATCACCTGTCTTGTGAAGAAGGCAATGGCAAATCACTTCTGCAGAAAAATGCTCTAAGAACAATCATGGTCGAAAGACCATCATCACCCACATCATACAACATGGTACGTATTGATGGTGATCACCTCAAATGCATGCTGTCGAATTCTACCCTGGGGAAAATATTCTGTCTACCCTATCTACTGTATATACTGATTATTATTAAAAGCAATTTCGTTAACCAGGATGAAAGGTCTCGGCCCAAAACGTCAACAGTTTATGCATTTACGTTGATGCAGCCTGGCCTGCTGAGTTTCTTTGGCAGCTTGTGTGTGTTACTCTGGATTTCCAGTATCTGCAGAATCTCTTGTGGTCTATAACTGAGCTTCTTCTCATTGTCTCAGTGACACATTCTGTGGTTCATTCAAGTTGTATTTGCTATCACTGTTGTGAAAAGCCTTTTAACACAGAAAGGACGGCTAACAAAAGTATCTTTTGTTTGTTGTGTCATTACTGATGGATAGAAAGGTTTTAAAGGGATATGGGCCAAATGCCGGCAAATGGAATTATCTCGGAGAGACATCTTGTTCGGCATGGATGGGTTGAGCTATTTCCGTGCTGTATAACACTGTGTCTCTAAAACATCCTAAACTGATACATATTGTATCACACACTAGTTCCGCTGCCTGGCTTCAATCACTCTTTGCACTGAGGACACAACCTGTTTTTCTGACTATTTAACGATTAAACACTTACTTTATTTGTCACACATACTGTACATCGGACATACAGTGAAACGCCTTGTCTGCATCATCATTCGCGATGTGCTGGGGGCAAGTGTCAGCACGTTTCTGGCATAGTGACCCCTAACATACAGGACTGTGCAAAAGCCTTTGGCACATATATATAGCTAGGGTGACTGAGACTTTTACATGGTACTGTATTCGTCAAAGTGGAGCGGAGAGCGAGTTTATAACATACACATATATATACAGTACTGACTGTAATTGATTTACTTATTCCTTTTTCTCTATATTATCATGTATGGCATTGCACTGTTGCCTCTGTTAACAAAGTTCACGACATATGCTGGTGATATTAAACCTGATTCTGATTACTCTTCTAACAGAAACAGAGGAGATATCTAGTCCATTAGGTCAGTGCTGGCTTCCAGAGGGGAAACCTGATCAGCCCTATTTTTTTCTGATTATTTCCCTGTACTCTTCAGAGGCTGTCTGCCTGACGTCAGTGGTCGCATAACCAGGACCTGTGATCTGCGCCAGTTGCTCATACGACCATCTACCACCTGCCCCCGTGGCTTCACGTGACCCTGATTTGGGGGGCAGGGGGTGCTAAACACGTGCTACACCTTGCCCAAGGGTGGCCTGCAGGCTAGCGGAGGGAAAGTAGCTCCTTACACCTCCTTTGGTAGAGACGGAACTCCAACCCGCCACCCTCTACTCCAAGTCGATCTCTTCAACCCACAAGCTGAACCATCACCAGGAGGATAGAACAAGATGGCATGATTGCAGGCACAAACCATCTTGGTTTAGTGTTATATCACTGGGCTTAACTTATAGAGGGCCCTTTACAGTGTTACTATACAAAGGGATCTTGGAGTCAAGCACATAGTTCCCTGAAAGCAGCCATTATGGATAGGGTGGTAAAGAGGTGGCGGTGTGGAGATACGTCTCTACCAAAGGAGGTGTAAGGCTCTCCTTCCCTTCACTAGCCTGCAGGTCACCCTTGGGCAAGGTGTCGCACCTGCTTAGCCCCCCGATCAGGGTCACGTGAAGCCATGCAGACAGGTGGTGGATGGTCGTATGAGCAGCTGGTGCAGATCACAAGTCCTGGCTATGCGACCACTGACGCCAGGCTGAAGGGTATTGATAATGGCTGGGTCTGGGGCTATTCTAGACCTTACTCTACACTTGGGCTCACCACCATCCATAGCTCTCTTGTTAGGGTGATGGAGGAGTGTCTAAGGGAGCTGTGAGGGGCAAATATTTTACACAGAGCGGTGGTTGCATGGAATAGTCAGCCAGGGGTGGTGGTGAAGCAGATTTGTAGAACAAAGGACACAGTATGGAACAGTACAGTACAGTATGGGCCCTTCCATGCTAAAAGGAGTTTCACAGCAAGGTTGGGTAGTGTAGCAGCCAGCATAATACTTTATAGTGCCGGTGATTGGGGTTCAAACTTGCCACTGCCTGTAAGGGGTTTGCACATACTCCCTGTGACAGCATGGGTTTCCTTTGGGTGCTCCCGTTTCCTCCCACATTCCAAAGATGTACGGGTTAGGGTCAGTGAGATGTGAGCACGCCACGCTGGCGCCAGAAGGGTGGCTACACTTGCGGGCTGCCCCCAGCGCACCCTAGGCCTGCGGAGGTCATTGGTGCAAACGACACATTTCACCGGACGTTCCGATGTTTCAATGTTCACGTGACAAATAAATCTAATTCTTTTACTCTTTTCTCTTTTTAAGTTACGAGGGTAGACAGTCAGAATCTTTCTTTTCTCATGGTAAGAACATCAAGTACACTTAAGGTGAGAGGAGGATATTTAAAGGAGATGTGAGCGGCGAGCATTTTACACAGAGAGAGGGGGGTGCCTGGAACTGGCTGCCGGGGGTGGTGGTGTAGAATGTAGGACATAGAACATGGAATACAGAAGAGAAAAAAGCTTCAGTTTACTGGCCTTTCCATACTAAAAGTTCAATGTTCAAAAAGTTCAAAGCAAGTTTATTATCCAACCCTGAAATTCATTTACTTGGGGCACTCACAGTAAGAATATGCACTTCACAAGAATGTTAGCAAATGCAATTTGACATCATTCCCTGGCTGAACCACAAGAAAATGAATTTCAGGTTGTATATGGTGACGTACTGTATATGTACTTTGATGATAAAATTTACTTTGAACTTTGAAGCGCAGAAGCTGTAACTGGGACAGTGAGGGAGAGCTCAGTTACGGGAGTATCCACTCATAGTCAGAATGTTCAGTGACGGCACTGGGACAGTCTGAGTTTGCGGTGAGACAGTTTTTATGATTCACCACAAACACTCTGGTACACCAACATTCTCAGCTTATTCAGAAAACGAAGTTTACTTACAGCAAATTCTCTCAATACAGGCCATCACCAGGTCAAGAATGAACACAGGACGTCAGACAGTACAGATCAGCCTAGGCCTTTCAGCCCACAATATGATGCTGACCTTTTAACTTACACCTTGATCATTCGAACCCTTCCCTCTTCATTATCATCATTACATGCTGTGTCGTATGCCATCATGTTCGGCACAACTCTGTGGGCCGAAGGGCCTGTATTGTGCTGTAGGTTTGCTATGTTTCTGTGTTTCTATCATTGCTCATCGTTATGTGCCTATCTAGAAAATTATCATCATTATGTGCTGTGTGATATGACGTAGGCGATCATGGTCTTTCCATGACTATGATTGTTCTTGGCAAACTTTTCTACAGAAGTGGTTTGCCACTGCCTTCTTCTGGGCAGTGTCCTTATAAGATGGGTGACCCCAGCCATTATCAATGCACCATCCCCGGCAACGTGTTCCATGTACCTCCCACTCTCAGTGAAAGAGATAAAGGGCTAAAGAGAAGGAAACTGTTAGGAAGGACCTTCTATTCCTTACCTGGACAATATTCTCCAACAATTCATCAGGACTGTATCACTCTATATTGTTCTTTGAATATATCCCGCTAGCTAAGCCTTCCCAGGATGATATCCTTTTCTGATTCACCTGGGTCATATTTTCTACACCTTTCCCAGACTGTATCCTCCACACCTTGCCTGAATTGTATCCTCCACACCTTTCACGGACCGTATCCTCTACATTTTGCTTTGAATACACATTGTCTGGACTGCATCATCCACAGCTTTCCTGGACCATATCTCTACACCTTTCCCAGACCGTAACCTATATAGCTTTCCCAGACTATATCATCCACACCTTTCCTGGACTGTATTTCTACATCTTTCCCAGACCATATCTTCTACACCTTTCCCAAACTGTTTCCCCTACATTTTTCCCAGAACGTATCATATACATCTTGCTAGACTGTATGCTCTACACCTTTCCTGGGCTGTATCCTCTACATTGTAGAGTCTGGAATGTTCCTGGACTTTATGCTCTATTTTTGCAAGGACTGTATCCTCTACACCTTGCCTGGCCATGTCCTTCTGCGCCTTACCTTTTCTGATTGCCTTAGCTATACCATCTTCCAATTGTCCAAGATTCCTATTTCTCCTCCTTTTCCTTCTTCAACTATCCAAACTAATCATCAAACTGGAATATCAGCAGGAAATACCAGAGTGCGATTTTCCGAACTTCTGTAGTGCTGCTGTCAGAGCACTCTCTGGGGCAATCCTCTTCCAAGGTTCCTAAGACATAGGAACAAATTTAGCCATTCAGCCTACCGAGTCTGGTCTGCTATTTGATCATGATTTATTCATGATTCACAATTTGTTTTCCTTCTCAACCCCATTCTTCTGCCTTCTCCCCATCACCTTTGACACCTTGACTAATCAAGAACCTGTTAAACTCCGCTTTAAATATACCCAGCAACTTGGCCTCCAAAGCAGTTTGTGGCAATGAATTCCACAGCTTCACCACCCTCTGGCTAAAGAAGACAGAATCAGAATCAGGTTTAATATCCTCTCTTTATCTACTGTATCTAGGTCTTTCCATATTTGATAGATTTCAATGAGATCCCCTGTCATTCTTCTAAACTCCAGTGAGTACAGGCCCAGAGCCTTCAAAAGCTCCTCAAATTTTAACCCTTTTATTCTTAAGATCACTCTTGTGAATCTCTGCTGGGTCCTCTCCAATGCCAGTACATCCTTTCTTAGATAAGGGGCCCAAAACCGATCACAATATTCCATTGCAGTCAGATCAATGCTTATAAAGGCTCTAACTCTCAATACAGGAGCCCCTCAGGGCTGCGTACTGAGTCCCCTCCTTTATTCTCTGTACACTCAGGACTGTGTCGCCACCCACAGCTCCAATCTGGTAACTAAATTTGCTGACGACACTACGTTGATTGGCCTTATCTCAAACAATAACGAGGTGGCCTACAGGGAAGAAGTCATCTCTCTGACACAGTGGTGTCAAGAAAACAACCTCTCCCTCAATGTGGCAGAAACAAAGGAACTGGTTGTGGACTACAGAAGGAATGGAGACAGGCTCACCCCTATTGACATCAATGGATCTGGGGTTGAGAGGGTAAATGGCTTCAAGTTCCTCGGCATCCACATCACCAAGGACCTCACATGATCTGTACACACCAGCTGTGTGGTGAAAAAGGCACGATATCACCTCTTTCACCTCAAACAGTTGAGGAAGTTTGGTATGGGCCCCCAAATCCTAAAAACTTTCTACAGGGGCACAATTGAGAGCATCCTGACTGGCTGCATCACTATCTGGAATGGGAACTGTATTTCCCTCAATCACAGGATTCTGCTGAGAGTGGTGTGGACAGCCCAGCGCATCTGTAGTTGTGAACTTCCCAAGATTCAGGACATTTACAAGGACAAGTGTGTAAAAAGAGCCCGTAGGATCACTGGGGACCAAAACCATCCCAACCACAATCTATTCCAGCTGCTATCATCCGGGAAGCAGTACCGCAGCATAAAAGCCAGGACCAACAGGCTCCGGGACAGCTTCTTCCACCAGGCCATCAGACTGATGAACTCAGGCTGATTTGAGTGTACTCTATATTACATTGACTGCTCTATTTATTATAAGTTACTATGATTGCACATTACACGTTTAGATGGAGACGTAACATGAAGATTTTTACTCCTCATGTATGTGAAGGATGTAAGAAATAGAGTCAATTCAATTCAATTCAATGATATTCTAAACCTCTAAAAATGAATGCTAACATGCATTTGCTGTCCAAGGGTGTGCATATGACAAATAAAGCTAATCTTATCTTGATATAGCAAAATATCCTTGCTTTTGTATTGGCCTAATGCCTTTAGAGATAGAGACAGAAATGCCATCCACTAAGTTATAGTTGACATCTATTAAAGCATGCTGTCTATATGAAAAGGTATTTTCCAGCTTGGGAAGTGAGTAAGATGGAGACCATGAATCAATCTTGACATGTCTGGATATATCTGGTGATGCACCTTGGAGAATTGTTTGGCTCTTTCACAAGGCCCTTTCACACTAGAATCTGTCCCAAGTGAGCAGATTGTTGACTATCAGAGGGCTTACAGCCTGCTTGTATCGTGTGTGTGTGTGTGTGTGTGTGTGTGTGTGTGTGTGTGTGTGTGTGTGTGTGTGTGTATGTGTTGGCTTTCTTGAATCAATGTTCCATCTAAATTCAAAGACCAGCAGAGAAAGACGAACCCTGGCAGGGCGCCAATATTCCTGGAACATTTACACAGTTTGTAAAGAGCTGCAATTAATCAAATTGTTTTGGATTCCTTGGGGCTACTACCATTGGGCAGGAGGTACAGAAGTCTTACGTCCCACACCACCTGGTTCAGGAGCAGTTATTAAACTAGGCTCCTGGACCAGCGTGGATTACTTCACTCGCCTCAACTCTGAACTGATTCCACAACCTATAGGGACTTTCAAACATCTCATGAGGGGCATTGATCGTGTGGATAGCCAGAGACTTTTTCCCAGGGCCGAAATGGCTAACACGAGGGGGGCACAGTTTTAACGTGCTTGGAAATAGGTACCGAGGGGATGTCAGGATAAAGTTTTTCACACAGAGAGTGATGGGTGTGTGGGATGCACTGCCTGCGGTGGTGGTGGAGGCGGATACAATGGGGTCTTTTAAGAGCCTCTTAGATAGGTACACGGAGCTTAGAAAAATAGAGGGCTATGCGTTGGGAAATTCTAGGCAGTTATGTGGTTGGCACAACATTGTGGGCCGAAGGGCCTGTAATGTGCTGTAGATTTCGATGTTCTATGTTCATGTTCTCAGCATTATTTATTAACTTAATTTTTTTAGTTGTACAATTTGGTTTCTTTTGCACATTGGTTGTTTGACAGTCCTTGTTAATGTACAATTTCTTCATGAATTCTACTGTATTTATTTTCCTGGGAATGCCGTTAAGAAAATAAATCTCTGGGTAGTATATGGTGACATATATAAATAAATAAACTTTGAACTTTGATGTAACACAAGAAAACCATCCTCATTTGGTATCTTGGAGCGCGTAATATTGTTGTATCCGCCCCGTCCATTGTTCCCAATATCAGTTCCATTGACCACAGTGTTGAAAACAGGGTACAATTCACCATCACTGTTCTGGGAGTCAGGAGTGGCAAGGGTAAACTGCTCCAAGTTGCAGGGTGTCAACATCTCAGAGGGTGTATCCTGGGCCCAGACACTGATGCAATTACGATAAAGGCACACTAGTGGCCACACTTCATTAAGAGTGTACAGAGATTTAGTATGTCATCAGGGACTCCAGCAAATTTCTGCATGGTGGAGACCCACACTCAACATTTAGGAGCAGAATAGCAGTTAGCATAATGGTATTACAGCACCAGCTATAAGATCAGGATTGATTTCTGCAGCTGTCCGTAAGCAGTTTGTACATTCTCCCCGTAACCACGTGGGTTTCCTCCGCGTGCTCCAGTTTCCTCCCACAGTCCAAAGACACACAGGTTAGGTTTACCACTCAAATCACCGATTTGATTAGATGTAAATGGTACATTTCATTGTATGTTTCGCTGTACATGTGACAAATAAAGCTAATTTCTCCCTCCCTCCCGCTCTCTCTCCCTATCCCTGTGTCCCTCTCCCTCTCGCATTCTTTCTCTCCCTCTCCCTCCCTCCCACTCTCCTTCCTCTCTCTCTTCCCTCTCCCCCCTACCACTCTCCCTCCCCTTCTCCCTCACCCTCTCTCTCCCTCCCACTCTCCTTCCTCCCTCCCTCACCCTCTCCCTCTCCCCCTTTCCTTCTCCCTCACCCTCTCCCATCAGACGGCCAAAACCACCTCTTTCACACTATTTATTTATTTATTTATTCTAATTACAACTTAATTAAATTATTTGCTGTCTTACCCTGTCTTGCTGCCACAAGGCAATGGATTTCTCAGCGTATGTAAGTGATAACAAACGTGACTCTGACACCTTAATGACATCTAGACCTTTCAGACAGAAGGTTGGAGCTGTGGCCTCACACTGCATCTACTGGGTACAGGGACTGGGAGCTGCTTGTCTGTAGGACAAACGTGTGTCCTCCCAGTAGGTCCAAGGTTCTGCCTTTGGGGTGTTGAGTGGGTGATTCCAAGGCACCAGTACACTGAATCAACCTCGACAGGGGCCAAATGTAAATGCTGGCTGGCAAAGTCAGCAGGGATGGCTGTTCAGGGAATTGGCGATGTGCCACACACCGCAGGGAGGGTGCTGAAGCAGGGGGTGTACATGTGGACAGGACAAGAATAGACAGAGCAGTGGTCACTCATTCTGTCCAATGATGTAGCTTTGTACACATTCTCTCCAACCACATCGACTGGGAACTCCCAGAGGAGGCACCAAAACCAAGGAAAAAACAAACATGGAACATTTTACAGGAATTCCTTTCCAATCCTCTCAGGCAAAAATAAACCTGAATCAAAACAACACCAAACATCAAAATATCAAGCTAATGGATAACAAATTAGAGTAAATTGGAACATGGGTGAAGCCTGTTCCCTCTTTTGGCTGGGCTACACCTATCTCACTGTCCCATCATTGAGTTTGTATCTTTTTTTACTTCAAGTATTAGTCCAAGAGTTTCCCATCCCTTGCATCATGCTGGTGAATCATGCCATACACTTTCCATGGTCTTAGCATCTTTCTATAATGGGATGGCTAAATCTGAACTCTGTACTCTAATCGTTGCCTGACTGTTGGTTTATACAAATTATTCACGGTCTCGCCTCCCTCTTACTAGATCTAAAATGTTGCTGCTTTTCTTTTTTTTACTTAATTAAAATAAGAACCATTAGACATAGGAGCAAAATTAGGCCATTTGGCCCATCGAGACTGCTCTGTCATTCAATGGGATTATTGCTGGTCTGGCCGTGGACTTGCCTCCACCTGCCTGCCTTTTCTGCATAATTTTCCTGCTATATGTATCTATCTATCCATCTAGCCATCTATCATTTATTATCTATTATCTATCTATCTATCATCTCTCATCTCAATCGCTATCTCTACCTATCACTGTCTTCGTCTCCGTCTCTGCTTCCTTCTCCGTCTCCGTCTGCACCTCCGCCTCTGTCTCTATATCTCCATCTCTATCTCTGTTTCTGTCTCTATCTCTGTCCCTGTCTCTGTCTCTAACCCTATCCCTATCCCTATTGCTATCTCTATCTCTAACTCTATCTCTATCTCTGTCTCTGTCTCTCTCTCTCTATCTTTATCTCTATCTCTGTCCCTGTCTCTGTCTCTAACCCTATCCCTATCCCTATTGCTATCTCTATCTCTAACTCTATCTCTATCTCTGTCTCTGTCTCTCTCTCTCTATCTTTATCTCTATCTCTGTCTCTGTCAAAGATGAAAAGATTGATTTTATTAATCACACGTACATTGAAACATACAGTGATGTGCCTTTTGTGTCACCACTTCAGTCAACATATCATGCCCGCAACTTACTAACCCTTACTAACGTGTGAGGAAATTTTTTTTCAGCATTGTGTTGTTCGATGTGGACAACATGAACGTGTGTTTTTATATCGTACTGTGAATTAATAAATTGGAAAATGAGTTTACTATTGTCACATGGCATTATTTATTTATTTATTTTAGTTTATTTGATGATACAGTGCAGAGTAGGTCCCTCCGTCCCTTCAAGCCACACCGCCCCAGCAAACCCTGACAACCCCGATGAACCCTACCCTAATCGCGGGACAATTTACAATGACCAACTAACCCAGCTGGTACATCTTCGGACTGTGGGAGGAACCCGATGAAAACTCATGCATTCCAAGGGAAGGATTTACACAGACTCCTCGATCTGAGCTCCAAACTCTGGAATGCTCTGAGCTGTAGTAACGTTGCGCGAGCCACTACGCTCTCCTGGCACTACAACTTTTAAATACAAGGTTTAAAAGATGCCTGGACAGGTAGGAAAGGCTTAGGGGGATGTGGACCCAAATGCAGGCCAATGGGTTTAGTTCAGGTGGGCACCTCGGGCTGCATTAACAACTTGGGCCAAAGAGCCTTTTTTCCATTCTGCCTTGCTCTATGACTCTATGAACTAATTTAGAATGCACAGACCACAATCTGTTGGGTTAGCAAACTGCAAACATTCACCAAACCACTCAAATGAAGAAACTTGTCTTTTTCTTGTTCCCTAACCCTTATTTTGAGTCCAGTTTCTGAACTTCTCATCCAGAGGATTCAGATTCAGACTTATTTATCACATGTACATCAAAGCATACAGTGAAATGCGTCGTTGGTGTTTACAACCAACATGCTGAGGGCAGCCCACAAGTGTTGCCACACATTCCAGCGCCAACAGAGCAAGCCCTCAATGCTCGGCAGAACAACACAGAACACAACAAGCAACAAAGCAACAACAGCAAAACAAGCCTCATTCACCTCTCCCTCCCATCCACCCATACAAATGCAGTCCTCCATCTCCAGGGCTGGCCTCCAGGCTTTGGCCATCAGCTTCACATTTCAGACTTCCGATTGAACCGTCCTCCCCGCGTTTACTCCAGAGCTCCCCGGGCTGTATTAGTGTCACGCTACCCCGTGGCTCCCACATCCAGTGCACGTCATCCATAGGCATCGCTTCATCAAATCAGTTCATTGGGGTAGTACTAGGGAAAACAGTAACAGAATGCAGAATGAAGTGTTGCAGTTACAGAGAGAGTACAGCGCACACAGACAGTAAGGTGCAAAGCCACGATGAAGTACACTCTAAGGCCAAGAGCCAATTCAGTGCTCTTATAATGGTGAGATAGAAACTGGAAGGGTCCATCCAGTTAAAGTCCATTCAATGTTCTCAAAACAGTGAGATAGAAACTATCCTTGAGACTGGTAGAACATTGCTCAGAGCTTTTGCATCTTTTCGCAGTGGACGCGGGGAGAAATCCGAGGCGCGAAAGGGCTTGGCAGCTCTCTTGCAGGATTCCCTGAAGGTTAACTTGTGGGTCAAGTCTGTGGTGAGGAAGCCAAATGCAATGTTAGCGCTCATTTCAAGAGGACAAGAATATATAAACAAGGATGTACTGCTGAGGGTTTATGAGGCACTGGTGAGTCCTCACTAGCAGTATTGTGAGTGGTTTTGGGCCCTTTTGTTTAATAAACAATGTACTGGCATTGGAGAGGGTCCAGAGGAGGTTCGCAAGAATTATCCTAGGAATGAAAGGGTTAATGTATAAGGAGCGTTTGATGGTTCTGGGCCTGTACGCGTCGGAGTTTAGAAGAATGAGAGAGGATCTCATTGAAACCTATTGAATATTGAAAGGCCTAGTTATGGTTCCTAAAGTGGGGAGTCTAGGACCAGGGGGCGCAGCCTGAGAATATAAGGACTTCACTTTAGGACAGATATGTAGTGAAATTTCTTTAGTCAGAGGGTGGTGATTCTGTGAATTAATTGCCACAGGCAGCTGTGGAGGCCAGGTCATTGGATATATTCAGAGCAGAGGTTGATAGGTTCAGGGTGTCAAAGGTTACAGGGAGAAGGCAAGAGATTGGGACTGAGAGGGAAACTACTTAATCAGCATGGAATAGCAAAGTGGACTCGATGGGCCGAATGGCCTAATTCTGCTCCTATGTCTTATGGTCTAAGATAGGATATGTGGGTGGGTGGGGTCTTTAATTATGCTCCAGGTTTACCGAGGCATCAAGAAGTGTAGTCAGAGTCCATGGAGGGAAGGCCAGTTTCTGTGATGTAATCAGAACTGATCCATTCATTCTTAAAGGTACATTTCATTTTCCTTTCACACAGTCATCATCCGCAGGTCTGGTTCTCCCTGTGGCCGTTGTGTTGATACTCATTGAGGGATAAAGGAAAGATTGAAGCAAACAGCAGCATTCCACACCAAAAATTAAGTCCTCAGATCTGAACCCCAGAGCAACCCAGAGTAGGCCCAAAGCCTCGCTTATCAGTTCCTCATAACAGCGGGCACAGAGCACAGCAGCCAGGGCATTCTTCATAGCCTCAGCGCCATGGAGATGTGTTTTGCGATTGGGTCTGAGATAAAATACAATTGTTGTCACACCCAAACGTAATGGTCAAAGGAAAGAGAATGTATACCAGTACAGTCAAGCCAGGAAGTTGTGTGATCAAGTCCCAGTCCAGTGACCTGAACACAAAGCCCTGGGTGATGTCCCTGGTGGGGAAGGTACCGAGTGAGGTGTTAAACGGAAGCGCCATTTACACTCCTGGTGGGCGCAAAAGATGCAGCTCCGACAAAGTTTAACCTTTGACCATCAAATTTGTGTGTGACAACAATTGCATTTTTATCTCGGATACAATCGCAAGGCATGATCAGCTGCTTTGAGTGTCTCTGCGTGTGACATGTGCAGCAACATCATGTTGCTTTGTGCATTCTTTGCGACAGGTCTTGCTGGGACCTGCACTGGAGAATGAGCAAAGGAATATTCCTTGTTTTGCATTGTCAAGAAAGTAGAACAGTTCAGCACAAGAACAGGCCATTTGGCCCAACAACGTTGTGCATAATGTCCTGCAACTAACAGACTCCTGGATCGGCTGCAGTGATGACTGGCTCTGTGGCTGTGCACTCACTTCCATGAACTTCAGTTCTGAATGATATTTGTTTACTTTAATTGCTTGCATGATTTGCGTTGCACATCGGGTATTTGCAGTTCCTTTTTGTAATGGGTTCTATTGGGTTTCTTCGTTTTGTGGCTGTCTGTATGGAGACAAAACTCAAGTTTGTATGTAGTATACAGTACTGTGCAAAAGTGTTAGGCACTTATATATATATATATAGCTAGGGTGCCTAAGACGTTTATACAGTACTATTTGTCAACATCTAGTGGAGAGCGAGTTTATGAATCTAGTGGGAGCAAGGGATCTTGGGAATGGCGAGGGTGGAGAGCCGTGGGAGGGGGGTGGGACAGGTGACAGAGAAGGAGTGCCGTGGGTGAGGGGTGGCGTGGGTGTAGACACACACAACCTTGAGACACCAGGCAAGGCCATTTGATTCCAAAAAACACTGGATTATTGATCATTACAGAATGTCTCTCTGGTGCTTGCCGCTCCCTCCCCTCTCCCTTCCCCTTTTCCCAAACATGATTCCCCTCTCCCTGCCCCCTTCCCACTCTCAGTCCATAAGGAGACCCATATCAGAATCAGGTTTATCATCACTCACATGTGTCATTATTTTTTCTGCAGCAGCAGTACAGTGCAAAGCATAAAATTACTACAATACTGTGCTAAAGTCTTAGACACCCTAGCTATTAGATTAGATTATGAGGACACTCAGTCCTCTTTTATTGTCATTTAGTAATGCATGCATTAAGAAATGATACAATGTTCCTCCAGTGTGATATCACAGGAACACAAGACAGCCCAAGACTGAAAAACTGACAAAAACCACATAATTATAACATATAATTACAACAGTGCAAGCAATACCATAATGTGATAGAGAGCAGACCATGGGCGCGGTAAAAAAACAGTCTAAACGTCTCTCGAAAGTCCCATCATCTCACGCAGTTGGTAGAAGGAAGAAAACTCTCCCTGCCATGAGCTCCCAGCGCTGCAAACTTGCCGATGCAGCACCCTGGAAGCACCTGACCACAGCCGACTCTGAGTCCGTCCAAAAACTTCGAGCCTCTGACCAGCCCTCCGACACCGAGCACCATCTCTGCCAAGCGCTTCGACCCCAGCCCCGGCTGCCAGTAACAAGCAAAGACAAGGATTTGGGGCCTTCCCCTCCGGAGATTCTCAATCACACAGTAGCAGCGGCAGCGAACCAGGCATTTCAGAATTTACTCCAGATGTTCCTCCTTGCTTCTCACGTCTGTCTCCATCAAATCAGAATTGTGCACGGCCCCTACTTACAAATACCGATATCGTTCACCGGAGAGGCCGTGTGCACTGCGTCACGCTGCCATCTTCTCCTCAGGGTAGTGTATGGTGAGATATACGTACTTTGATAATAAATTTACTCTGACTTTGAACTAATTAAGCCAATAACATCAAATTAAGCTAATCTCTTCTCCCTGTATACAGTCCACATCTCTTCATCTTCTGCATATTCATCTACATATATGAGCATTTTAAACACATCTTTTGTATTTGCTTCCACCAACACCACTGACCATGCATTCCAGGCACCACTATTCTGTGTAAAACAAAAGCTTGCCGTGCACGTGAGGAGCAACTCCTCATATTCTGTCTGAGGTATTGTCCAAACGGATGGCATGAACATCAATTTCTCCAACTTCCGGTAATTTTCCCCTCTCCCCCTTCCCTCTTCTTCAATTTCCCTCACTAGTCTCTTCGTCTCACCTGCCTCTCTCTGGTGCCCCTCTTCTTTCCCTTTCTCTCATGGTCCACTCTCCTCTCTTATCAGATTTCTTCTCCTCCTTTATCTTTTCGACCTAGCACCTCCTAGCTTCTCACATCATTCCTCCCCACCCGCCTGGCTTCACCTATCACTTTCCAGTTTGTCTTCTAATCAATAAGCTCCAAGCTCCAATAAGCCTCAATGCCTCCTGCAACTGGATCCTAGCTTTCCTCCCATGCAGACCCCATCCATTTCGGATTGGCAACAACATCTCCTCTGTGATCTCCATCAGCATATGGAGATATGCTGCATATGGTGATATATACGCACTTTAATAATAAATTTACTTTGAACTTAGAACTTTATCCTTGCAAGCAGAACAAGTGCAACACCTGCCCCTACACCTCCTCCCTCACTACCATTCAGGGCCCCAAATAGTCCTTCCAACTGAGGCGGCACTTCACCTGTGAGTCTTTTGGGGTCATATGTTATGTCCTGTGCTCCTGGTGTGGCCTCCTGTATATCGGTGAGACCCGACGTAGATTGGGAGACTGCTTCGCCAAGCACCTACACTCCATCTGCCAGAAAAAAACGGGATCTCCCAGTGGCTATCCATTTTAATTCCACTTCCCATTCCCATTCCGATATGTCCATCCATGGCCTCCTCCACTATCAGGATAAGGCCACACTTGGTTGGAGGTCACCAGATATATATTCCGTTTGGGTAGCCTCCAACCTGATGACATGAACATCAATTTCTCAAACTTCTGGTAATGCCCCCCACCCCCCCTCACCATTTCCCAAACCCTTTTCCCTCTCTCACCTCATTTCCTTGCCCACCCATCACCTCCCTCTGATGCTCCTCCCCCCTTTTCTTTCTACCACGGCCTTCTGTCTCTTTCACCGATCAACTTCACAGCTCTTTACTTCATCGCTCCCCCTCCAGGTCTCACCAATCACCTGGTGTTTCTCTCTTTCCTTCCCCCACCTTTTAAATCTACGCCTCAGCTTTTTTTCTCGAGTCTTGCCAGAGGGTTTTGGTC
Organism: Mobula hypostoma; assembly: GCF_963921235.1. Taxonomy (NCBI): domain Eukaryota; kingdom Metazoa; phylum Chordata; class Chondrichthyes; order Myliobatiformes; family Myliobatidae; genus Mobula; species Mobula hypostoma. The sequence goes on from NC_086100.1 coordinate 193,854,217, forward strand.
CGAAACGTCGACTGTACTTTTTTCCATAGATGCTGCCTGGCCTGCTGAGTTTCTCCAGCATTGTGTGGGTGTTAATCTATACCAATCTGGTCCCCTGCCTAGACCCATCTACTGGCACCTGAACTCTAGCCCTCCACAACCATCCCATCCATGTACGTATCCAACTGGTAAAATCAAACCCACGTTGACCACTTCCACTGGCAGCTCATTCCACGTTCACACCATTCTCTGAGTGAAGAAACCCCTCTCAGGTTCCCCTTAAATATTTCATCTTTCACACTAAACCCTTGATCTCTAGTTCTATTCTCACCCAGCCTCAGTGGGAAAATGCCTGTTTGTATTCCCCCGATTAATACTCCTTATTTTGTATGCCTCTATCAAATCTCCCCTCATTCTTCTGCACTCCAGGGAATAATGTCCTAATCTATTCAACCTTTCCCTATAACTCAGGTCTTCAAGTCCCAGCAATATCGTTGTTAATTTCCTCTGTACTTTTTCAATGTTATTAATATCTTTCCTGTAAGTAGGTGACCAGAACTGCACACATACTCCAACATCAACATAACATCTCGACTCCTTTACCCCGACAGTACAGCACAGGACAGACCCTTCGACCCTCAATGTATTGCTGAGCTAATTAAATCAATGCTTCCTAATTAGTTAATTGAGAGAACATTTAAGAAGGAAATCATGGGGGCTCGAAGAAGGCACGAGGTTTCTTTAACAGACAAGATGAAGAAGAATCGCAAGGGCTTCTATACATTAAGTATGTTAAGAGCAAAAGGATAGCAAGGGACAAAGTTGGTCCTCTGGAAGATCAGCGCGGTCATCCACGCATGGAGCTGAAAGAGATGGAAGATATTAAATGGATCTTCAATCTATATTTACTCAGGAAATGGAGACAGAGTCTATAGAAGTGAGGCAAAGTGGCAGTGAAGTCATGGACCCTATACGGATCACAGAGGAAGAGGTGTTGTCTTAAGGCAAATTAGGGTGGATAAATCCCTGGGGTATGACAGGGTGTTCTCTTGGAGGCTAGTGCAGAAAATACAGTCATTTAAAATATCATTAGCCGGGAGTGAGGTATTGGAAGATTGGAGGATAGCTAATATTTAAGAAAGGCTTAAGGACTAAGCCAGGAAATTATAATAGTCATAGTCATACTTTATTGATCCCGGGGGAAAATGGTTTTTGTTACAGTTGCACCATAAATAATAAATAGTAATAAAACCATAAATAGTGATATGTAAATTATGCCAAGAAATAAGTCCAGGACCAGCCTATTGGCTCAGAGTGTCTGACCCTCCAAGGGAGGAGTTGTAAAGTTTGATGGCCACAGGCAGGAATGACTTCCTATGACGCTCTGTGTTGCATCTCGGTGGAATGAGTCTCTGGCTGAATGTAAACTGATGAGCCTGACATCAGTAGTGGGAAAGTTATTGGAAGGTATTCTGAGGGACGAGATATATAAGTATTTGGATAGATAGGAACTGATTAGGGATAGTCGACATGGTTTTGTGCATTGTAGGTCCTGTCTAACCTTATAAATCTTGTGGATTTTTTTGAGGAAATTATCTGGAAAGTTGATGAAGGCAAGGCAGCGGATGATGTCTACATGGACTTTAGTAAAGTCTTTCACAAGGTCCTGCGTGGGAGGGTGGTCAAGAAGGTTCAGTTATTTGGTATCCAAAATGAGGTAGTAAATTTGATTAGACATTGGCTTTGTGAGAGAAGCCAGAGGGTGGTTGTGACTGGAGGCCTGTGACTAGCGGTATGCCACAGAGGTGGGTCTGTTGTTGATTGTCATCTATATCAATGATCTGGATGATAATGTAATAAACTAGATCAGCAAACTCCCAGATGAACTCAGTGCTGTTTCTGCACACTTTGAAAGGGAGAATAAACCTACACCTGTGCGAATCCCTGCAGCACCTGGTGACCCTGTGACCTCTGATTCGGAGGCCAATGTCGGAATATCTTTCAAGAGGGTGAAGCCTTACAAGGCGCTTGGCGCTGATGGTGTACCTGTGCCAACCAATTGGCGGGAGTGTTCAGGGATATCTTCAATCTCTCACTGCTGCAGTTGGAGATTCCCATCTGCTTGAAAAGGGCGGCAATCACACCAGTGCCCAAGAAGAGCAGAATGAACTGCTTCGATGATGATCTCCCAGTGGCATTCACACCTACAATGACGAAGTGCTTTGTAAGGTTGGACATGGCCAGAATCAACTCCTGGAACTGGACCTGCTGCAATTTGCACAATAGGTCTACCGTGGATGCCCTCTCATTGGCTCTCCACTCGGCCTTCGATCACTGGGACAACAGTAACACCTATGTCAGGCTGCTGTTTATTGATTACAGCTCAGTGTTTAACACAATCATAGCCTCGGCTCTAATCAAAAAGCTCCAAACCCTGGGTCTCTGTGCCTCCCTCTGCAAATGAACCTTTGCCTTCTTCACCAGAAGTCCACAGTCTGTATGCATTGGATGTTACGTCTCCTCCTCGCTGACAAATAACACTGGTGCACTTCAAGGATGTGTGGTTGGCCCACTGCTCTACTCTCTCCACACCCATAACTTTGTGGCTAGGCACAGCACAAACTCCATCTATAAACTTGGCAATGACACAACTATTGTTGACAGAATCTCAGATGGTGACAAAGAGGCGTACAGTAGTGAGATTGATTAACTAGTTGAGTGGCCTTGCACTCAACATCAGTAAGACCAAGGAATTGATTGTGGACTTCAGGAAGGGCAAGTCTAGGGAACGCACGCCAGTCCTTGTAGAGGGATCAGCGGTGGAAAGCGTGGGCAGTTTCAAGTCCCTGGGCACCAACACCCAGGATCTATCCTGGGCCCAACATATTGATGCAATTACAAAGAAGGCATGACAGCAGTTATGTTTTGTTAGGGGTTTGATTAGACTTAATATGTCACCAAAGACTCTGGCAAATTTCTACAGATGTACCATTAGAGCACTCTCACTGTCTGGTATGGAGGGGTCCACCGCACAGGATTGGTAAAACTGCAGAATGTTGTAAACTCAGCCAGCTCCATCTCGGGTGCTAGCCTCCCCAGCATCCAGGACAACTTCTAAATGCAATGCTTCAAAATGGTAGCATCCATTATTAAGGGTCCCTATCAGCCAGGACATGCCCTCTTAACACCATAAGATATAGGAGCAGAATTAGAATTAGCCATTGGCCCATCAAGTCTGCTCTGCCATTTCATCATGCCTGTACCAATTTCCTCTCAGCCTCAATCTCCTGCTTTTTCCCCATATCCCTTCATGCCCTGACCAATCAAAAATCTATCAACCTCTGCTTCAAATATACATAAAGACTTGGCCTCCACAGCTGCTTGTGGAAAATAATTCCACAGATTTATTATGTATTATAATGTACTTTTGCCACAAAACAACAAATTTCACAACATACTGTATGCCAGTAATATTAATCTATTCTGATCTGAATGAGCTGCGATGTAAGTGATGGGTACGGGTTCAATTTCAACATTTTAGAGAAATTGGGCTAAGTACACGGATGGGAGAGGCATGACAGGCTATGGTGTAGGTAGAGGCTGGTGGGACTAGACATGGACTAAATGGATGATAGGTCTGTTTCTGTGCTGTACTGTTCCATGACCCTGTGACTCTAATCCCAATCCCAAATAGAAATCCGATGTACCATCGTACATTATAGGGAATATCAGTCCATGTGTATAGGGTAGGAAATGACAACCCATTTATATATGTATTGGAATAGCAGTCATTACATATGTTAAAGGGAATCGGAGGCCAGTGAATGTCATAGTAGAGCAATCCCTCAGTATGTTCTTGAAAACAGAAGGGCCCATAACAGACGCTTTGTATACATAGAACATAGAACAGTACAGTATAGTCCAGATTGTTTGACCCACAATGTGGTACCGACCTTTTAACCTACTCGAAGATCAATCTAACCCTTCCCTCCTACATAGCCCTCCATTGTTCTATCATCCATACGCCTATCTAACAATCTCTTAAATGTCCCTAATTATCTACCTCTACCACTATCCTGGCAGTGCATTCCATACACCCACCACTCTGTGTATAAAAAACCCGCTTCTAACAACCCCCTATACTTTCCTGCAATCATCTTGAAATAATGCCCCCTCATATTAGTCATTTCCACCCTGGGAAAATGTCTCCGTCTGTCCATTCTGTCTATGCCGCTTATCATCTTGTACATCTCAATCAAGTCACCTCTCATCCTCCTTCACTCCAAAGAGGAAAGTCCTGGCTCACTCAACCTATCCTCATAATCCATGCTCTCTGATCCAGGCAGCATCCTGGTAGATCTCCTCTGCACCCTCTCTGAAGATTTTACATCCTATAGTGAGGCGACCAGAACTGAACACAGTATTCCAAGTGTGGTCTAACCAGAGTTTTATAGAGCTGAAACATTACTTGGGGCTCTTGAACTCAATCCCCAAACTAGTGAAGGCAACACACCATTGTTTTCTTAACCACCCTATTAACTTGGACTGCATCTTTCAGGGATCTATGGACATGAATCCCAAGATGTCCCTGTTCCTCCATACTGCTAATAATCCTGCCATTAACCCTATATTCTGCTTTTAAGTTCAACTTTCCAAAGTGAATCATTCACATATGATTGAAAATAATTGTCTTGTTATTGCTGTGTAACAGACCATCTAATACAGTTGAATCATAGAGATTCCACACTGGACTTCAGAAAGTGGTGTATCCTATGTATTATACATATATAATTGACAATACCATTTTCATAGTATATTTAAAAGTCATATTTGGCCCATTATATTTCAGTCTTATGAATTATACACAAGACTGGAGTACAATACCCAAATGGCTCCTTTAGTATGTGTGTACATTCAGTATAAAATTCATTGGGCACGAGGCAAACATATTAATCATAGTGATAAAAGAAGAGACTGTGCCAAGATTAAATGGAATGAAAATTAGGCAAAGTAACATGCCATCGATCAGGAACTGAAAATAGCCGAACAGATGGTGAACAGGGAACAAACCAGTTACATTCCAGCAAGCAAACTACTGAGGCTATCAAAATCGAGATTTCCGTGGATAAGATTAGAATGAATTTGAATTTTTTAAAGAAAAGTAATTAGAGCAGGAGATGATCATCTTCATATATTCATGATCAACATTCCTTATAAATTTGTAAGTGGGATTAATATAAGTAAGTACAAGTCAGCATGGACACAGTTGACTGAAGGGTGGGTAAAATTGGGTTGCTTTACTTGAGTGGCAGAGGCCGAGGAGAGAGATGATAGATTTTATGAAAATTATCAACAGCATAAATAGATGAAATAGCTGGTATCTTTATCCCCATTCAAAATACAAGAGGATTTTTATAAACGACCTGGATGAGGAAGTAGAAGGGTGAGTTAGTAAGTTTGCTGATGACACAAAAGTTGGGGGTGTTGTGCATAGTCTGGAGGGTTGTCAGAGGTTACAGCGATTCATCTGTAGGATGCAGAACTGGGCTGAAATGTGGCTGATGGAGTTCAACCCAGATAAAGGTGAGGTGGTTCATTCTGGTAGGTCAAATATGAAGACAGAATATGGTAAGACTCTTGGCAGTGTGGAGGATCAGCGTGATCTTGGGGTCCATATCCATAGGACACTCAAAGTAGCTGCACGGGTTGACAGTGTTGTTAAGAAGGCATACGGTGCATTGGCCTTCATCAACCATGGGATGGAGTTCAAGAGCCATGAGGTAATGTTACAGCTATATAAGACCTTGGTCAGACCCCACTTGGAGTACTGTGTTTAATTCTGGTCACCTCACTACAGGAAGCATATGGATACTATAGAAAGGGTGCAGAGGAGATTTACAAGGATGTTGCCTGGATTGGGGAGCATGCCGTATGAGAATAGGTCGAGTGAACTTGGTCTTTTCTCCTTGGAGTGACGAAGGATGAGAGGTGATCTGATAGAGGTGTATAAGATGATGAGAGCCATTGATTGTGTGGATAGTCAGAGACTTTTTCCCAGGGCTGTAATGGCTAACTTGAGGGGGCATAGATTTAATGTGCTTGGAAGTAGGTATAGAGAGGATGTCGGGGTAAGCCTTCTCCCATATTCTGAAGATATACGGTTAGTGCTAGTGAGTTGTGGGTTTGCTACTTTGGCGCCAGCAGCATGGCCACACTTGGGGGCTGCCCCAGCACATCTCTCACTGATTTAATTTGACACCAATGGTGCACTTCACTGTATGTTTCAATGTATATATGACACATAAATCTAATCTATATATACTGTATATCTGGGGTTGAAAGTCAGAACCTTTTCCCCAGGGTAGAAATGTCATAGCTTTAAGTTGATAGCAGAAAGATTGTAGCAGTTATGCACAGACATGTTTTTCACACAGGTTCCTGAAAGGCACTTCCTGGGTCGATGATGGAGGCAAGTATGATAGTGACATTCAAGAGGTTTTTAGAAAGACACGTGAATGTACAGGGAATGAGGCAATGTGGATCAGGTGCAGGAAAAAGGGATTCGTTTAATTTGGCTTCATGGTCAGCACAAACCTCGTGGGCTGAAGGGTTTGTTCCTGTTTTGTACTGTTCTATGTTCTAAGACTTGAATATGGTTGTCAGAAAGTCATAAAGCACAGTATGCCGGTTTAAGGTAGCACTGGTAGCAAACAAAACAAACAAGACTATAAATTACTGCACTAAACATGCTTCTTCTCAGACACGATCACCGCCTTCATGAGCCTGTAGCTTCCCTTTTGGAGCTGAGCTTTCGACTCACCTGTACGACCTGGCATCTTTGCAGTGTGAACTCCAGTCTTGAAGGTGCAGGTCCGCTGCAGTGTGGTGGGTATAGGCCGAACCGAGGCAGCGAGGCACAGGCCCAAAACTGGGGAAGGAATCAATGTTTGGCCATTACTGGAGCAGACTCGGAAGTGATCAATGTGGCAGAACCAAGGAGTGGCGAAGTGAGGCAGTGGGGCGCCAGCCTCAGTCCAAGAGCGAAGAACAACCTGAGGCTTGCTGATTTAAGCACCAAGCCAGATTGAAAAAGTCAGGGTGTCAGGGCCGTAGGAGAGGGACAGGCCTGTGTTTGCTGCTCCACAAGGTTTACTCATCTCTGCACTGAACTGAGGCTGTGGCCTGCAGCTAAGAGGCTCCTGAAGCAGTTGCAGTGATAACTAGCTTCGTGGCCTTGGACCTACATTTTGTGAATTTCAGTTTTGAATGTTATTTGCTTACTTTTATTGTTTGCATGATTTGTTATTTCTCTACACATTGAGTGTTTGACAGTCTTTTTTTAAATGTGGTCTATTGACTTTCTTTGTTTTGTGGCTGCCTGAAAGGAGACAAATCTCAAGGTTGTATATAGTATACACACTTTGATAATAAATGTACTTTGAATTTTGAAAAACTCCCTTCAGTCAACTGTGTCCATGCTGACTTGTACTTACTTATATTAATCCCACTTACAAATTTATAAGATTAGATGTTTCCTAAGTGCTCTGAGACCTCGAGTCAGGGAGAATTAGGGAGATATTGCTTTAGAAAAATATTACTATCATTCCCTTTAAATCCCTTAACATCCTACTGATTACCATGGAAAATACTGAATAAAGTGCTGTGCAATAAGTGGAGGGATCGTGGTTTGTCAATACTTTGTCCCTTCACACTGCGGCATGTTGCATTTTAAATATTTTACGTTCTTAATAAAAATGTGGCCAATAGATCACTGGTTCTTTTTTCACAAAAAAATTAACGCATATCGTTGATTTGTTAAACTTATGTAAATTCCTAGTTAAACAAAATGAAGTGAGGCAGTTAGAGATAGAATTTTCTGATTCCGAATTAGGTTTAATATCACTGGCATATGGCATGATGTTTGTTGTTTTGCGGCAGCAGTACACGTGATACATAAAAATACTATAAAATATAATAAGACTTATAGAAGTGAGGCCAAGCAGCATCAACTTCATGGACCCTGTACAGATTACAAGGGAGGAGGTGTTTGCTACCCTGAGATAAGTCAGGCTAAATAAATCTCCAGGGCATGACAAGGTGTTTCCCCCAGACTCTATGGGAAGCAAGTGCAGAAATTGCCGGGGCCCTAGTGGAGATACCGGAGGATTAGAAGATAGTTAGTGTTGTTCTGCCGATTAAGAAAGGCTTAATAAACCAGGAAATTATAGGCCGCTGAGTGATATCAGTAGTGGGAACGTTATTGGAAAGTATTCTAAGGGACTGGTTATATGAGTATTTTGAATGACATGGACTGATTAAGGATAGTCGGAATGGCTTCCTGCATGCCTAACAAATCTTACAGATTTTTTTGAGGAAGTTTAACGGGAAAGTTGATGAAAGCATGGCAGTGGATGCTGTCCACATGGACTTTAGCAAGGCATTTAACGAGGTACCGCATGGGAGGTTGGTCAAGAAGGTTCAGTTTCTCGACACTTAAGGGAGGTAGTAAATCGGGTTAGATATTGGCTTTGCAGGAAAAGCCAGAGAGTGGTAGTAGGTGGTTGCCTCTCTGACTGGAGGCCTGTGACTAGTGGAATGCTGCAGGAATCGGTGCTGAGTCCATTGTTGTTTGTCATTTGTATCAGTGATCTGGATGACAATCTGGTTAACAGGATCAACGAATTTATAGATAACATGAAGATTGGGGGTGTAGTGGACAGCGAGGGACACTGTCAAAGATTGCAGTGGGATCTCAACCAGCTGGAAAAACGGGCTGAAAAATTACAGATGGAATTTAATGCAGACAAGTGCGAGGTGTTACACTTCATTAGGACCAACCAGGGTAGGACTTCCACAGTGAATGGTAGGGCACTGAGGAGTGCTGTAGAACAAGGGGGTCTTGGATTACAGGTCCATAATTCATTGAAAGTGGTATCACAGGTAAAGAGGGTCATAAAGAAAGCTTTTGGCACATTGGCCTTCATAAATAAAAGTATTGAATACAGGAGATGGGATGATATGTTGAAGTCGTATAAGATATTGTATAAATTGTCATATAAGACAATAATTTGGAGTGTTGTGTGCAGTTTTGGTCATCTATCTACAGGAAAGATGTAAATGAGATTGAAAGAATACAGAGACAATTTACAAGTATGTTGCTGGGTCTGGAGGACCTGAGTTATAAGGAAAGATTGAATAGGTTAGGACTTTATTCTTTAGAATGTAGAAGATTGAGAAGAGATTTGATAGAGGTATACAAAATTATGAGGAGGATAGATAGGGTAAATGAGAGCAGGCTTTTTCCACTGAGTTTGTGTGGGATTACAACTAGAGGTCATGAGTTAAGGGTGAAAGGCGAGAAGTTTAAAGGGAATATGAGTGGAAACTTCTTCACTCAAAGAGTGATGAGAGTGTGGAATGACCTGCCAGCACAAGTGGTGCAAGCAAGATTGATTTCAACGTTTAAGCAAAGTTTGGATAGGTACATGGATGCTAGGGCTATGGTTCCATTGCAGGTCAATGGGAGTAGGCAGCTAAAATGGTTTGGCATGGTCTAGATTGAACGAAGGGTCTGTTACTATGCTGTATTTTTCTATGACTCTAACTGTTGATTAGATTAGAAAGTCCAACTTCAAAATTCTTTAATAGCTCTATGAAGGGGAGTCACTAAAGGGGACATAGGGGAGAGGAGTTCTAAAGGGTAGAGGGAGTCCAAAACTAGGGACACAGGTTGAAGGTAAGAGGGGAAAGATTTAAAGAAGACTTCTTCATGCAGAGAGTGACAAGCATATGGAATGAGCTGCCAGAGGAAGAGGTTGAGACAGGTATAGTAGTTTCATTTTAGAAGCACTTGGACAGGTACATGGAGGGACGGGGCTTAGAGGGATATGGAACTAAAGAAGTTGGGACTAGCTGGGTTGGTAGAATGGTCAGCATGGACTGGTTGGGCCAAAGGGCCTGTATCTGTACAGAACTGTTCTATGACTATGATTTGATCATTGTACTCACAGAAGTGTTAGTTCAGAAAGCTTATGACTGCACTCGATTTCAATGGGGTAAGGAGTAGAACTAAAACCCTGTTGCTCAAAGTACAGGAGAGGGAACCCAGAAGTCATGGTGTGGTACAAGGAACTATGTAGACCAGCTAGACCATGACTTCCAGACACTGAGGCAGGGTAGATAACAACTGTAATAAAAGCCTCCAGCAGCCATTGGTCGAGTCATTTAGCTATGATACTGACATCTTTTCCACTAACCTACGACGCATTCCCTCAACATCGGAATGGCTACAGCACTTGATGAGGCCTTGCAGATCATTGTGCCTATCATGGGAAGAGAAATAATTCTTTCCTTTTCAATATTTTATTAATTTCTACATAGAAGAATACAGAGTACACCAAAATCTATATTATAAGTAAAAAAAAAGATAAAATAATACCAACTACATTATGTTTGAGTAACACTTGCAATCTCATTACCCTATATTCATGTAAATTAAATTAAATCGTAATATTGAAATGTGATAATTTTATTATACAAAAAAAAGAATCTAAACCCACTACCAAGATTGAAGCTGTTTGGTAAAGAAAGAAAAAAGGGAAAAAAAATCCTTTTCATATAGTGAAATATGCTAACACAAAATAATCTGCAGATGCTGGGGTCAAAGCAACACTCACAACATGCTGGAGGAACTCAGCAGGTCGGGCAGCATCCGTGGAAAAGATCGGTCGACGTTTGGGGCCGGAACCCTTTGTCGGGACTGTAGAGGGAAGGGGCAGAGGCCCCATAAAGAAGGTGGGGGGAGGGTGGGAAGGAGAAGGCTGGTAGGTTCCAGGTGAAAAACCAGTAAGGGGAAAGATAAAGGGGTGGGGGAGGGGAGGCAGGGAGGTGATAGGCAGGAAAGGTGAAGAAGGAATAGGGGAAAACACAATGGGTAGTAGAGGGAGGCAGAACCAAGAGGGTGGTGGTAGGCAGCTGGGGTAGTGGGCAGAGTGACATAAGGATAGGGGAAGGGAGGGGGAGGGAATTACGGGAAGTTGGAGAATTCTATGTTCATACCAAGGGGCTGGAGGCTACCTAGACGGTATATGAGGTGTTGCTCCTCCAACCTGAGTTTAGCCTCATCATGGCAGTAGAGGAGGCCATGTATGGACATATCTGAATGGGAGTGGGAAGCAGAGTTGAAGTGGGTGGCTACTGGGAGATCCTGTGTGTTCTGGCGGACGGAGCGGAGGTGCTCTACGAAGCGGTCCCCCAATCTGCGTCGGGTTTCACCGATGTAGAGGAGGCCTCACTGGGAGCACCGGATGCAAAAGATGACCCCAACAGACTCACAAGTGAAGTGTTGCCTCACTTGGAAGGACTGTTTGGGGCCCTGAATAGTGGCAAGAGAGGAGGTGTAGGGACAGGTGTAGCACTTGCGCTTACAGGGATAAGTCCCAGGTGAGAGATCCGTGGGGAGGGACGTGTGGACCAGGGAGTCGCGGAGGGACCGATCCCTGCGGAAGGCGGAGAGGGGTGGAGAGGGAAAGATGTGCTTAGTGGTGGGGTCCTGTTGAAGGTGGCGGAAGTTGCGGAGGATAATGTGTTGGATCCGGATGCTAGTGGGGTGGTAGGTGAGGACAGGGGAACTCTGTCTCTGTTGTGGTGGCGGGAGGATGGGGTGAGAGCCGAAGTGTGGGAAATGGAGGCGATGCGGGTGAGGGCATCATTGATGACAGCAGAAGGGAAACCACAATCCTTAAAGAAAGAGGACATTTGAGATGTCCTGGAACGAAAAACCTCATCCTCGGAGCAGATGCGGCGGAGACGGAGGAACTGGGAATAGGGAATGGCATTTTTGCATCTGGTGGGGTGGGAAGAAGTATAGTTGAGGTAGTTATGAGAGTCAGTGGGCTTGTAGAAGATGTCAGTGGACAGTCTGTCTCCAGAGATGGAGACTGAGAGATCGAGAAAGGGGAGAGTAGTGTCCGAGATAGACCAAGTGAATTTGAGGGCTGGGTGGAAGTTAGAAGTAAAGTCGATGAAATTGACGTGCAGGAAGCAGCACCAATGTAGTCGTCAATGTACCGAAGGAAAAGTCGGGGAGCAATACCAGAATAGGTTTGGAGCACAGACTGTTCCACATAACCAATTAAGAGGCAGGCATAGCTAGGGCCCATGCGAGTTCCCATAGCTACACCCTTGGTCTGAAGAAAGTGGGAAGAGCCAAAAGAGAAGTTATTGAGTGTGAGAACCAGTTCTGCCAACCGGAGGAGGGTAGTGATGGTGGGGAACTGGTGAGGTCTATTATCCAGAAAGTAGCAGAGGGCTTTGAGGCCTTCTTCATGGGGAATGGAGGTGTATAGGGATTGGACATCCAAAATACATTAGCCAACATCTGTACTTTAACAGCTAATCAAAGGTTTTGAAAATAGTTCAAAAATGGTCCGGAGAAATAATTCTTGAAGTTTGCTTCGGAAACTTGAAAATTCTTTCTTGCATTACTTCTCTCTCTTAAAAAACATATGCTCTGAAATCTCACTTGTAGCGCCCTGATCTTACCACACACCTTTGATGGTAGTGTACGGACAACACAATAGTGTAGCTATTCAAAGTTCAAATTTACTGTTGAAGCACATGGTTATTTGAGTTACTGTCACGTTCCTGTCAGCTTGAACCAGTCTGGCCACTTTCTTCTGATCTCCCTCGTTAGCAAAATGTTTTCACCCACAGAATATTTTTTGGTTTCTTTGCTCCATTCTCCATAAACTCCAGAGACTATTGGGCGTGAAAATCCCAGGAGTTTAGCAGTTTCTGAGATACCCAAACCACCCCGGCTAGCACCAATAATAATTTAATGGTCAAAGTCACTTAGGTCACATTTCTTCCCCTTTCTGATGTTTGGTCTGAACAACAACTGAATCTCTTGAACATGTCTGTATGCTTTTATGCATTGAGTTGCTGCCACATGATTAGCTGATTAAATAATTGCGTTAATGAGCAGGTGTACCGGTGTACCTAATAAAGTGGCCACTGAGAGTGTGTTGGAGTTGGAGGCAAGGTGACACTTCCGGGCTGCCCCAGCACAATCCACGGATTGTGTCAGTCACTGACGCAAAATGATGAATTTCATTGTATGTTTTGATGTAAATATGATGAATAAAGCTAATCTTTGTCGATAACCTAATGGTTGTACTGTAATGTAGTAAAACGTGAAACAGAATGCAGGATACAGAGCAAATCAATGGCTCCATTTAGTATCAGAGAATGTTATCAGTATACAACCTGAAATCCTTACACTTCGCAGACATCCATGAAACAGAAAAAAAACCCAAAAGAATGAATGACAGAAATGTCAGAATCCCAAAGCCCTCCTCCCCCTCCCCCATTGCTCCAGCAAAAACACTGACCCCCCCCCCCGCCCCCTTCCCCACCAGGCAAGCCACAGCAAAGCCCCCAAGAGACCTTGATCTAGAGTCGATCAAAAAACTACTGTCCATCCCTACACCTCGATATCTCAGCCAGGTTCTCTCTCACGAAGCACACACAAAATGCTGGAGGAACTCAGCAGGTCAGGCAGCATCTATGGAGGAAAATGTTTTGGGTTCAAGACAAGCTAAAGAGAAAGTATAGTTTGGGTAGGGAAACGATGTGCACAACAGTGGCTTCGCTTTAAAAGTACTTTGTTTAAAAATACTATGACCAAATGTAATGAACAATGGAAACCCTATCTTACTTGCAATCTGATTATCATTTAGTCTATCTGTCCCTCATCGTCCCCACCCTGTCACAATCAGCTCCTTACCCTTGTCTGTGCTCTCTTTGTTGAGTTAACAGGACTCCAGGCAGACCACAGCACACTTCAGGACCTATGTGGAGAACCACACCAGACACTCGGATGACCTGAGCCGGAAGCAAATCCGAATTTACCAGCTCTATAGCCGGACCAGCGGCAAGCACGTCCAGGTGCTGGGCAAGAAGGTTAACGCCAACGGGGAGGACGGTGGAAAATACGGTAAATGCCTTGCTCTGTATGGTTTGAAAGATTGAACTGTACGGGTCAGGACAGAGAGTCCTCCAGCCCCTCATACCTGTTCCACCATCCCATGAACGTACAGTATGCCTCATGTGGATCATCACCTACACCTAACATAACATAGACATAGAGCATAGGACCGTAAGACATAAGAACAGAATTAAGCCATCGAGTCTGCCTTGCCATTCCATTATGGCTGATTTATTACCCCTCTCCACCCAATTCTCCTCCCTTCTTCCCATAACCTTTGATTCCCTGACTAATCAAGAACCTATCAACCTCCACTTTAAATATACCCAATGACTTGACCTCCACAGCCGTCTGTGGCAATGAATTCCACAGGTTCCCTGCTCTCTGGCTATAGAAATTCCTCCTCATCTCTGTTCTGAAGTGGGGTTTAAAGACCAGCGAATCCTATGGGTGTGGCAAAAAGGTGCAGAACATTGAACACATTCTGCGCAACTGCCCACTCTCACCTGATTTAGCTGACACTGACCTGCTCAACATCAACCAAACAACACCAGAGTGGCTGGCTGTCTGGTGTGACAAGCTATGATGATGATCTCTGTTCTAAAGGGATGCCCTTGTATTCTGAGGCTGTGCCCTGTGGTCTTGGATTCTTCCTCTATAGGAAGCATCCTCTCCACGTCCACACTTAGATGTTCAGACATAAACAATACTTATCAAGAGTTACAAGACCTGAAAAGATGATAAAATGCAAAGGTGACTGCCTGAAGAGTGTGGGCTGGCAATGGGGAGAAATAGGCTGGAATTTTATACACACTGTAAGACTGCGAGAGAAAATAAATCAGACATGATAGAAGGTGGAGCAGAGTTGATGGGATGAATGGCCCAATTATGCTCCTATGTCTCATGGTCTTATGAACTTATAGCTATTAGTAAAGTAAACAAATCTTGGTAGGGTGAAATCAAGCAATTTCTTGACGTAGCGCAACATTTAGAGGAACTACTGGATCTCAGGGAAAATACTCAGCAGTGAACTTTGAACTCCAGAAGGACCTTAATAATACACACACTCGATACAGATCAGTTCTCCAGGAAACTACAGGGAAGCTGACTTGATAGAGCTGTGCAAAATGGTCGTATGGTGGTTAGCATAACGCTATTACAGCACCTGCAACCCAGGTTCAATTCCCGCCGCTATCTGTAAGCAGTTTGTGCATTCTCTCTGTGACCACATGGGTTTCCTCCCTCTGTCCAAAGACAAACAGGTTATCAAGTTAACAGCCATCGACTGAACGAACAGCCAAACACTTTGTCTCAGGGTGGAAATGGCCAATACAAGAGGGCAGCACTTTGGAGGAAAGTATAGTGGGGAATGTCAGAAATAGCTTTTTTTACTCTGAGGGTGGTGGGTGCGTGGAATGTGCTGTCAGGGCTGGTGGTGGAGGCAGATACATTAGGGACATTTAAGAGACTCTTAGATAGGTACTTGGGTGAAAGAAAGTTGGAGGGCTATGTGGGAGGGAAGGATCAAATAGATCTTAGAGTAGGTTAAAGGGTCAGCACAACATAGTGGGCTGAAGAGCCTTTAATATGATGTATTGTTTTATGTCCTAAACCCCAGTTTAACTTCCCAATTTACACCCCCTGCTCTATTCTTCAAGTTCTGCTGCCTTCTTTTAGCCAGCTTATCCTTTCCTTGCACCTCCTTTGATCATCTTAAGCCATCTCCATTATGTCTCTGTTGATGCTTAGTTTGGACAATAATGGGTACAATTGAGTGAGGATGTCAAAGACACAGTGAGCATGTTGGGGAGATAAGATGAAGAATGAGGGTGGGGAAGTGCAAAATCAGACTCTGTCAATCCCTGATTGGGAAGCACCAGAGAGATGTTCTGTAATGATCAATAAACCAATTGTTTGGAACTTTGCCTGGCATCTCAGGGCTGGGTGTGTCTGCTCGCCCTGGCACTCCTTCTCTGCCACCTGTCCCACACCCCTCCTACAATACTCCACCCTCACCATTCCCAACATCCTTTGTTCCTGCCAGATCTGCAGACTTTTCTCTCCGCTCCGCGTTGATAAATGCAGTACTGTATAAAAGTCTTCGCCACCCCAGCTATATATATGTGCCTCAGACTTCTGCGCTGCACTGTAGGTCAGCGCAAAACCGTGGGCTGAAGAGCAATGAGGAACTTGGCGTTTCAGGCAGAACCCATGGAGGGAAATTGACAGCCGACGCTTCAGGATGACAGCACTTCAGCTGTCTTGATGAGCTCCTCCAGTGCTTTGCATAAGACCAGCAAGTGTTTGGATTGCAGAGAGGTGAAAGGTCGAGAGATCAGTGCACATTCTCCTTGTGTTCCCATGGGTTTCAGGAGAAAATGAAATATTATTTTATTTGGAGATATAGTATGGTAACAGGCCCTTCCAGCCCAACGAGCATGTGCTGCCCAATTGCACCCCTGTAACCCATTAATCTACTCACTGGTACGTCTTTGGGATGTGGGAGGAAACCGGAGCACCCGGGGAAACCCACGTGGTCACGGGGAGAACGTCCCAACACTTCACAGTCAGCAGTCGAATTGAACCCGGGCCACTGGTGAGGTAATAGCGTCACACTAACCGCTGTGCTACCGTGCTGCCCAAATGTCGCTGGTTAACTTTGAGTGGACAACCTCTACCTTCTCTCTTACATCGCAGTGGATGGCAAGTGTGAGATCTCTCAAAGATCTCCATCTCCAGACTGGAAGTAATGCCATGTCTGGAGCATCATTGGCAGTGTACCAGCAGTCAACCCCTGTCCTGATCCGAGATTACTGCTGCAGCTACAACAGGTAGCAGTTTATGAAAGCATCTTGTCAGCAGGCAGATGTCTCCATAGCTCTCATCACTGACGTTTAGATCGGACAATAAATCCCTGTATCTCATGGTATCGTAGGAGATTGGGGTTGAGAGGGAAATGGTTCAGCCATGATGATTCGATGGGCCAAATGGCCTAATTCTGCTCCTATATCCTGTGAATAATACCCTAGGCGAAAGTCACCGCCTCCTGATAGGCACGTCCCTCTGGTCTTCTCCACCTGTTGATTCCTGTCCCTCCTGGGCGTTCTTCTCAGAGTTATTGGGCTGAAGGGCCTGTGTTCTTGTGCTGTAGAGTTACCGAGTCACACGGCACAGAAACAGGCCCTTTGGCCCAACTCGTCCATGCCGACTGCTTTGCCCAGCGAGCTAGTCCCATCTGCGCAAAATGCTGGAGGAGATCAGCGCTACAGGTCTGCACCTCCGGAGAGGAATGAAGAGCCAATAGTACTCGCCCAGACCCTCACCAGGACTCAACATGCTTGGGTACATTGGGACATAGATCAATTTGCATAGAACTCTACATCATGGTTCAAGCTCTTCAGCCCACAATGTTGTGCTGACCTTTTAATCTCCTCCAAGACCAGCCTAACCTTCCTTCACGCATAGCCCTCCATTTCATTCTCATCCATGTACCTATTGTATCAGCCTCCACCGCCCCCAGCGTTAGTTCTTTTGAAAGATGCACCAACTCAAGCAAGCATCAAACTTTTGTTGGTTAGCAGAGTTGGGGAGTGACTGAAGGTCTGGTGGGGAGGTTATGACTGGCAAATCGGATCACTGGTCTGCTTGGCATGGTGACCCACCCACCCTGTGAGCCACTTGCATACCAACATCCAAATCTGGCAGGATTGACAGAAGAAATGCCTCAGATAGCACATTCTACACATCCAACATGCCCTGTGTTAAAAAACTACTTCTGAAATCCCACCCATACCTTATAACAACACCTTAAAATATGGCTCTTTATTAACCATTTCTGCCTGGGAAAAAGGTGCCTAATATTCTCATTTCATCATCTTGTACACCTCTGTCAAGTCACCTCTTGTCCTCCTTCGATCCAAGGAGAAAAACCCGAGCTCACTCAAGATCTCTTATAGGACAAGCTCTCCTAGAGGCACCTAGAGTGTCTTTTTCTCTCACATTAGTGCAATCTAAGGTAATTCAATATGCAATCCATCGATTGCATGGTGGGGAGTTTTATCACCACTGCCTGTAGATCAAGCAGAGAACCATTTCTTTGATAAGATGTTATCTCTGTGTTGGCACAACATTAAAGATAGATTTAGCATTTACCCATAAACGCCCGTCCTTTCAAATCTCATCCACATTTGTAACTGTTTCTTTATTGAGTCATAGTCATACAATCATAAAGCACTACAGCACTAAGCTGGCCCTTCGGCCCATCTAGTCCATGCTGAACTATTATTCAGCCTAGCCCATGCTGAACTATTATTCAGCCTAGCCCCACTGATCTGCACTTGGAACATAATCCTCCATACCCTTCGAGTTCATGTACTTATCCAAACTTTTCTTAAAGACTAAAATCGAACCTGCATCCATCACTTCCGCTGGTACCTTGTTCCACACTCGCTCCAGCCTCTGTTTGTAGATCAGCCATAAAGGGAACCACTTAAGTATTTTAACTGTCACACTTAACCTATGACCTCTAGCTCTAGCCTCACCCAACTTCAGTGGAATAACCCCACTTGCATTTGCCCTATCCATAACCCTCATAATTTTGTATATCTCTATTTGTATGACTGGACCCAGACTTCTGAAATTGAGAGAGTGGGACTGGCCCAGTGCAATGGTTTTTCCACTTTAAAAACTCTCCCACACAGGTTTCTTGTTGTCATCGGACATGATTGACAGCCACCATAACAAATCTCTCCTCATTCTCCAGACTCCAGGGAATAAAATCCTAACCTATTCAATCTTTCCCTATAACTCAGGCCCTCAAGTCCCAACAACATCCTTGTAAAATTTCTCTGCATTCTTTTAATCGTATAGTTATCTTTCCTGTTGGTAGGTGACCGGAACTGCACACAATTCTCTGAATTTGGCATCACTAATTCAGATTTAATATCACTGGCATATGTTGTGAAATTTTGTTGTTTTGCAGCAGTACATTGCAATAGATAATAATAGAAACTATAAATTACAATAAGATGGATATATAAATAAAAATAAATTAAATAAGTCGTGAAAAAAGAGATGGAAAAAAATTCCAATGAAGTGTACATTACCGTTCCAGAAATCTGCTGGCAGAGGGAAAGAAGCATTTAATGAAACTTTGAGTGTAGGTCTTCAGGCTCCTGTACCTCCTCCTCCTTGACGGTAGCAAAGAGAAGAGGGCGTGTGCTGAGTGATTGGCGGGGGGGGGCGCATCCGTGACAAATGCTGACTTTTTGAGGTATCACTTTTTGAAGGTGTTCTTGAAGGTGGGAAAGTTAGTGCCCATGACGGAACTGGCTGAACTTACAACTTGCTGTAGCTTTTTCTGATCCTGTGCAGTGGCGTCTCCACACCAGTTAGAACAACATCCCAACATAACATAACATCCCAACTCCTGTAAGATCCTTATTGACATAAACTTTTTATTTTTTCAGTAAAGTAGCTCTAATAGTTATTGGAAACAGGTTTCTTTCAGAGGCTTTGCAAGTACTTACCATGGAGACCAGGGCTGCAAAACAGTAAGTTCTGAGCAAGTGGAGAACTTGCATTCGAAAAGCTCCCCACACCATAGTTTAATATTTCAAACCCTTTTACATCCAATACAGTTTTGTTTAATCGGCTCTGCAGTCCTTCACATTCCTGAACGTTTCTTCCCCTAGGCAGTTAATCTGATCAACCATTCTAGTTAGCCCCCTACCCCCTTCTGTCTATGACCTCAGTCACAGTACTGCACTGTAAACACTGTAACCCACCTTTCATACATTGTAAATAGTCAGTCGGCTGGTGGCGCAGTGACATCAGCGCCAGACTCCGGAGCGAAGGTTCCCGAGTTCGAATCCAGTCGGGCCGCTCCCGGGCACGCTTTCCATCCGTGCCAGGTTGAGTGTCGAGCTCACAACTTGGCCCCGTAAAAAAAAACTGCGCTGTGAGAAGGACGTGGGGCACCACTCACAGAATCTTTCCTCCAAGACAACCACTTGAAAAAGTGGTCGCCGAGGCTCTGGCAGAGTGCGGCACACAAAAAAACATAGTCAGTAACACACACAAAATGCTGGAGGAACTCAGCAGGTCAGGCAGCATCACTGGAAATGAATAGACAGTCGACTTTAGAGCGGAGATCCTTCATCGGGAATGGAAAAAGGAAGGGGAAGAAGCCAGAATAAACATAGAAACATAGAAAATAGGTGCAGGAGTAGGCCATTCGGCCCTTCGGGCCTGCACCGCCATTTATTATGATCATGGCTGATCATCCACTTCAGAACCCGCCCCAGCCTTCCCTCCATACCCCCTGACCCCTGTAGCCACAAGGGCCATATCTAACTCCCTCTTAAACATAGCCAATGAACTGGCCTCAACAGTTTCCTGTGGCAGAGAATTCCACAGATTCACCACTCTCTGTGTGAAGAAGTTTTTCCTAATCTCGGTCCTAAAAGGCTTCCCCTCTATCCTCAAACTGTGACCCCTCGTTCTGGACTTCCCCAACATCGGGAACAATCTTCCTGCATCTAGCCTGTCCAATCCCTTTAGGATCTTATACGTTTCAATCAGATCCCCCCTCAATCTTCTAAATTCCAACGAGTACAAGCCCAGTTCATCCAGTCTTTCTTCATATGAAAGTCCTGCCATCCCAGGAATCAATCTGGTGAACCTTCTTTGTACTCCCTCTATGGCAAAGATGTCTTTCCTCAGGTTAGGGGACCAAAACTGCACACAATACTCCAGGTGTGGTCTCACCAAGGCCTTGTACAACTGCAGTAGTACCTCCCTGCTCCTGTACTCGAATCCTCTCGCTATAAATGCCAGCATACCATTCGCCTTTTTCACCGCCTGCTGTACCTGCATGCCCACTTTCAATGACTGGTGTATAATGACACCCAGGTCTCGTTGCACCTCCCCTTTTCCTAATCGGCCACCATTCAGTTAATAATCTGTTTTCCTATTTTTGCCACCAAAGTGGATAACTTCACATTTATCCACATTAAATTGCATCTGCCATGAGTTTGCCCACTCACCCAACCTATCCAAGTCACCCTGCATCCTCTTAGCATCCTCCTCACTGCTAACACTGCCACTGCCACTGCCACTGCCACTGCCAATAAGAAGGAGAATGGAGGAGAAGGTGAACAGCCCGGAAGGTAATAGGTGAAGCCAGGTGGGTGCAGGGAGGGCAACTGAAGTGAGAAGCTGGTAGGTGATAGGTGGAAAAGGTAGAAGACTGGTTGGTGATAGGTGGAAAAAGCAGAAGACTGGTAGGTGATAGGTGGAAAAGGTGGAAGACTGGTTGGTGATAGGTGGAAAAGGCAGAAGACTGGTAGGTGATAGGTGGAAAAGGCAGAAGACTGGTTGGTGATAGGTGGAAAAAGCAGAAGACTGTAGGTGATAGGTGGAAAAGGTGGAAGACTGGTTGGTGATAGGTGGAAAAGGCAGAAGACTGGTAGGTGATAGGTGGAAAAGGCAGAAGACTGGTAGGTGATAGGTGGAAAAGGCAGAAGACTGGTAGGTGATAGGTGGAAAAGGCAGAAGACTGGTAGGTGATAGGTGGAAAAGGCAGAAGACTGGTAGGTGATAGGTGAAAAGGGCAGAAGACTGGAGAAGAAGGAATATGACAGGAGAGGAGAGTGGCCGGGTGAAAAAGGGAAAGAGGAAGGGCAGCAGCGGGGAGGTGATAGACTGGTGAGGAGAAGAGCTAAGAGGCCAGAGTGGGGAATCGAAGAAGGAAAGGGGAGGAGGAAAAATATTACTGGAAGGAGAAATCGATATTCATGGCATTGGAGGCCCCAGGATGGGATATGAGGTGTTGCTCCTCCAACCTGAGAGTGGCCACATTGTGGCGGAGGAATAGGCTGTGAGCTGACATGTTGGTATAGGAATGGAGATAGGAAGTAAGTTGTTGGGCCGTTGGGACATTGGCTTTTTGTGGATGAAGTGAAGGTGCTCAACAAAGCGATCCTCCTGATTTACGTCGGGACTCACCAATCCAGAGGAGGCCGCATCGGGAACACCAGACACATCAGACGACCCCAGCAGATTGGCAGGTGAAGTGTTGCCTCACCTGGAAGGACTGTCAGGGACACTGAATGGAGGTGAGGGAGGAGGTGAGTGGGCAGGTGTAGCACTTCTTCCGCTTGCAGAGATGAGTGCCAGGAGGAAGATCAGTGGGAAGAGGTGAATGGACAAGGCAATCACAGAGCGAGCGATCTGTGTGGAAAGCAGAGTTGCGGGGAGGTAAAGATGTGTTTGGTGGTAGAGTATTGTAAATACATGCAAACATTTCTGTATTTATGCACATTTTATTCCGTACCCATACCCAAGTGTCACCTCACCTGTGACAAGCGAACAAGTGCTACACATGCCCTTACACTTCCTCCCTTACCACCATTCAGGGCCCCAGACAGTCCTTCTAGGTGAGGCGACACTTCACCTGTGAGTCGGCTGGGGTGATATACTGCGTCCGGTGCTCCCGATGTGGCCTTCTATATATTGGTGAGACCCGATGCAGACTGGGAGACCATTTCGCTGAACACCTACGCTCTGTCCACTAGAGAAAGCAGGATCTCCCAGTGGCCACACATTTTAATTCTACGTCCCATTCCCATTCTGATATGTCAATACATGGCCTCCTCTACTGTAAAGATGAAGCCACACTCAGGTTGGAGGAACAACACCTTATATTCCGTCTGGGTAGCCTCCAACCTGATGGCATGAACATTGACTAGCAACTTTGATGTGTGTTGCTTGAATTTCCAGCATCTGCAGAATTCCTGTTGTTTGCGTTTAAATTGACTCCTCCAATTTCAGTTAATGCCCCACCTCCCCTTCGTACCCCATCCGTTATTTATTTATTATTATTATATATTTTTTCTCTCTCTCTTTTTCTCCCTCTGTCCCTCTCACTATACTCCTTGCCCACCCTCTGGGCTTCCCCCCTCCCCCTTTCTTTCTCCCTAGGCTGATGATCTGCTCGTATCCCTTTTGCCAATCACCTGTCCAGCTCTTGGCTCCATCCCTCCCCCTCCTGTCCTCTATCATTTTGGATCTCCCCCTCCCCCTCCCACTTACAAATCTCTTACTAGCTCTTCTTCCAGTTAGTCCTGACGAAGGGTGTCAGCCCAAAACGTCGACTGTACCTCTTCCTAGAGATGCTGCCTGGCCTGCTGTGTTCACCAGCAACTTTTATGTGTGTTGCTTGAAATTCCAGCATCTGTCGATTTCCTCGTGTTTGCGAATTTACATAGAGCCAACCAGGTTCAATTCCCACTGCTGCCTGTAAGGAGTTTGTACGTTCTCCTCATGACCATGTGAGCTTCCTCCGGGTGCTCCAGTTTCCTCCCACGGTGCAAAGACGTACTGGTTGATGGGCTAATTGGTCATTGTCAATAGTCCTGTAATTCAGTTAAATCAGGAGATAGCTGAGCGGCGAAGTTTGAAACACTGGAAGGGCCTATTCTGCACTATATCTAAATAGACATTGAACCCATTGAACACTACCTCACTACTGTTTTTTATTTCTGCTTTTGCACTAATTATCTTAAATTAACTATTTAATATATATATATAATTTACTATAATTCCATTTTTTGCTATATATGTATTGCATTAAACTGCTGCCTTCAAAGTAGCAAACTTTGCAACATGTGCCAGTGATATTAAACCTGATTCTGAAAATTTACTCCAAACTTTGAACTCTGAAGTCTGAATGGGCCACTCTGGTTCCTGTGACCTCAGTGTACAGGCGACATGGAAACAACTGAAGGAGCGATGTGGGTAAACTCCATTCCTCAATAGCAGGTCAATTGTTTGACGTATTTTAAGAGATTCTCTCATAATGCACAGTCAGCACTTTGAAGTGCCAGTGCGTTCTTTGATCCCTTCAGATTACAAGTCACCCTGCCCCAATAATGTCACATCAGTGTTTAGTGAATGACTCAGCAGTATCTGTGTGGAAACATGTGCTGAGAAAGGCGTGTGTGCCCTTTTCATTTGTGTACATAGAGCTCTTTATATTTGCATTAGGCTAATTAGTCTTGTTGTGTAAACGCATGCCCTGGTAAATTAAGTAGGTCAATAGTATGGTAGCACTTTAGGGCTTCTTAAAAGGAAATCTATTTTCCTGATAGCCCAGTATAACTTACTTTCTTGCCTGCCTCCCCTGAAAGCAGCCCGTGATTGAAGCGGCATTATTTTCTTGAGGATCTCCTGCTCACAGCTCTGGGGTTATGAAGCGCGCGCGCGCACACACACACACACACACACACACACACACACACACACACACACACACACACACACACACACACAGTGGACAGCCAGAGTCTTTTTCCCAGGGTGGAAATGGTTAATACAAAGGGGCATAATTTTCAGAATCAGAATGAGAGTCAGGTTTAATATCACCAGCATATGTCGCAGCAGTACAATGAAATATATTATAATAGAAAAAAATCTGAAACTGAATTACAGTGAGTAAATATATACATATAGTAAGTAGTTAAATTAAATTAGTAGTATGAAAACAGAAATAAAAAAGTAGTGAGGCAGCATTCATGGGTTCAATGTCCATCTGGAAATTGTAAGGTAGAAGGAAAGAATTGTGGAGTGCGTGCCTCCTCCCTGATGATAACAAAGAGAACAAGGCATGACCTGGGTGATGGGGGTCCTTACTGATGGACATCACCTTTTTGAGGGATCGCTCCTTGAAGATGTCCTGGGTATTACAGAGGACGGAGCTGACTAAGATTACAACTCTCTGCAGCTTATTTCGATCCTGTACAGTAGCTGCACCCCACCCCCCCACCCCCACACCGGCATACCAGACGGTGATGCAGCCAGTTAGAATACTCTACATGGTACGTTTGTAGAACTTTACGAACTTATGAGTGTCTTTCTCTTCAAACTCCTAATGAAATATAGCCGCTGTCATGCCTCCTTTGTCGTTGCATTGATATGTTGAGTCCAGGTTAGATCCTTCACTCAGGAACTTGAAACTGTAAGATGATTGACGAAATCTAAAAGGGTAATATCAGAGGTAGGGTTTTAACACAGAGAGTGGTGGGTATATGGAACACCCTACCTGCCAGGGGTGGTGGTAGAGGCAGATGCATTAGAGCCGTTTAAGAGATTCTCCTAAAGGCACATGGATAACAGAAAAATGGAGAGCTATGAGGGAGGGAAGGGTTAAAACAACATGGCCTTTGGAGTGCAGTTCTCCTCCAGGTTAAATAAAGATTTAACATATATGGGTGATCAGTATATGTAGAGGATTTGGTTGAGTCATAGAGTACAACAGCCCTTCGGTCAATCTAGTCCAGTGGTCCCCAACCTCCGGGCCGCAGATCGATACATTGCCGCGAAGATTGCAGTGGTGCAGCGGTAGCCGGGATGCACCCAGCTCATCTTTAAGAAAAAAGCCGAAATAAACAAGCTAATTAATTAGGTGCCGCCCAGCATGTAAATGTAAGGCCAGATCAGAGGTGAATCATCTCTGATCTGGGCCGACATATACGTGCCGGGCGGCACCTAATTAATTAGCTTGTTTATTTCGGCTTTTTTCTTAAAGATGAGCTGGGTGCGTCCCAACTACTGATGCACCGCTGCAATCTTCACGGCAATGTATCGGTCCGCGGCCTGGAGGTTGGGGACCACTGATCTAGTCCATTCTGCCTAGTCCCATCGACCTGCACCTGGACCATAGCCCTCTAAACCCCCCTCATCCATGTACATATGCAAACTTCTCTTCAACGTTGAAACTGAAAGTACATCCACCACTTCGGTTGGCAGTATGTTCCACAATTGCACCACTCTCTGGGTGAAGAACCTCCCCTCAGATTCCTTTTTAAACATTTCACCTTTCACTCCTAACCTATGACCTCTGGTTCTAGTCTCAGCCAACCTGAGGGAAAAAGCCTACTTGCATTTACTCTATCTATACCCTGCTTAATTTTGTATACCTCCATCAAATCTCCTCTCATTCTCCTACATTCCAGGGAATAAAGTGTGAACCTGTTCAACCTTTCCCCATAAATCAGCTCCTCAAGTCCTGGCAACATCCTTGGAAATGTTGTAAGGTATTTGGCAAGTACATTAACAGTTAAAAGGCACCTGGCCAGGTGCATGGATTGGAGAGGTTTAGAAGGTTGTGGGCCAAACATGGGCAAATGGGACTGTCATGGGCGGATCATCTTAGCCGGCTTGGCCAAGTTGGGCTGAAGGGCCTGTTTCTGTCTTATGACCCTGTGACTCTAACAAAGAATACAGCCACAAGAATAACAAAGTTCTGAGCCTATCAGAGAGACCCAGCTCCTTCCTCTGTACGCCAGGTATAACTTTTCCCTATTCATGGTTCCTGGTTGCCATCTCTCTGCTAATAACAGACCATCCAGGGCATGTCATCAAGAAGGAGGTAGAGATTCAGGGGCCTCAGGACTCATACCACCAAGTGCAGGAACAGTTATTGCCCCTCAATCATCACGCTCCTGAACCAGTGTGGATAACTTCACACCCTCCTCCCCAACACTGAACTCATTCCAAAACCTATGAACCCACTTTGAAGGACTCTATAACTCGTGTTCTCAATATGTATTATTATATTACTGTATATACTTATTTATGTATTATATATTTTTCTTTTTCTGCATTTTGCACAGATTGTTGTCTTTTGCACATTGGTCGTTTGTCCTTCTGCATTGTGGTGCTGTTTATCACTGATTCTATCATAGTTACTGTGAATGCCAGCAAGAAAATTAATCTCAGGGTGGTATATGGTGGCATAATAAATTTACTTTGAACGTTGACCTTTTGGACTATGAGACCCCAAATGCTGACATCTCAGCCGCTGACAATTGCCAGCCTCCCTGTGACAGCCGTGTGCAGTGGAAGTGCAGAGCAGCCAGTACTTGGCTGTTTGCTGTGCGAGAGGCATGCATACCACTGCAGCAGTTAACCGTGCTGTTTAGCTAGTGAGATCTCGGTGCAGAAACTCGTATGTAACCAACTTGACCACAAGCACTTGTGGAGGACATTGTAATTTCTCATCTGGGCACTGTGGCTGAGAGGTCACTTCAAGCTTAGGGTCTTCCAAGCCAAACACTGGAGCTTGGACCAAGGCGATGAGAAATTCCACAGCTCCACATTCTTGAGAAGGGAGAGTTACAGGGCCATATGAAGGAAGTGGAAGGCCAATAGGGCTAAAGATGAGCTTTATTTGTCACATATACGTTGAAACCTACAGTGAAATGCATTAGATAAAGGCATCTGTTAGTCTTGCGAGACCATGGATCTGCACCTGGAAAGTCTTCACTCTCCAGGGCACAGGCCTGGGCAAGGTTGTATGGAAGACCAACAGTTGCCCATGCTGCAAGTCTCCCCTCTCCATGACACCAATGTTGTCCAAGGGAAGGGCATTAGGACCCATACAGCTTGGCACCAGTGTCATCGCAGAGCAATGTGTGATTAAGTGCCTTGCTCAAGGACACAACACATGTTGCCTCGGCTGGGGCTCGAACTCACAACCTTCAGGTCGCTAGTCCAATGCCTTAACCACTCAGCCACGTGCCCAGAAATGTATTGTTTTCTGTCAAATCAAATCAGCAAAGACTGTGCTTGGGGCTGCCGGCAAGTGTCACCCCACAGCATGTGCACAACTCACTAACCCTAACCGTACGCCTTTGGACTGTGGGAGGAAACCACAGCACCAGATGAAATCCATGTGGTCATGGGGAGAACGTACAAACTCCTAACAGACAGCAGTGGGAATCGAACCCCGATCTTACTGCTACGCTCCTGTGTCGCCCCCTCCATGCTATCAAGCTGCCCTTTGGGTTGATGTATTTGGCAGCTCAGAAATAAGGCCTGTTCAGGATAGGGGGCACGAGAACCTGCAGGTACAGATAGAGAGCCACACACAACAGACCGGAGGAACTCAGCAGACCAGGCAGCATCTGTGGAGGGAAATGTGCAAATGATGATTTGGATTGAGATCCTTCATGATGATTGCAATATAGAGGGGGAGAGACCCAAGATAAAGAGGGGAAAGGGGTTGAGCAAGAGCAAGCAAGTGATAGACGAATCTCTGAGGAATAGACAATAGACAATAGACAATAGGTGCAGCAGTAGGCCATTTGGCCCCTCGAGCCAGCACTGCCATTCACTGTGATCATGGCTGATCATCTACAATCAGTATCCAGTTCCTGCCTTATCCCCATAACCTTTGATTCCACTATCTTTAAGAGCTCTATCCATCTCCTTCTTGAAAGCATCCAGAGACTTGGCCTCCACAGCCTTATGGGGCAGAGCATTCCATATGTCCACCACTCTCTGGGTGAAAAAGTTTTTCCTCAACTCCGTTCTAAATGGCCTACCCCTTATTCTCAAACTGTGGCCTCTGGTTCTGGACTCACCCATCAGTGGGAACATGCTTCCTGCCTCCGGCATGTGCAATCCCTTAATAATCTTACATGTTTCAATAAGATCCCCTCTCAGCCTTCTAAATTCCAGAGTATACAAGCCCAGTTGCTCCAATCTTTTGACATATATACAGTACCGCCATCCCGGGAATTAACCTTGTGAACCTTCGCTGCATTCCCTCAATAGCAAGAATGTCCTTCCTCAAATTTGGAGACCAAAACTGCACACAGTACTCCAGGTGTGGTCTCACCAGGGCCCTGTACGACTGCAGAAGGACCTCTTTGCTCTTATACTCAATTCCCATTGTTATGAAGGCCAGCATTCCATTAGCTTTCTTCACTGCCTGCTGTACTTGCATGCTTGCTTTAAGTGACTGATGTACAAGAACACCTAGATCTCGTTGTACTTCCCCTTTTCCTAACTTGACTCCATTTAGATAATAATCTGCCTTCCTGTTCTTACCACCAAAGTGGATAACCTCACATTTATCCACATTAAACTGCATCTGCCATGCATCTGCCCACTCACCCAGCCTGTCCAAGTCACCCTGCATTCTCATAACATCCTCCTCACATTTCACACTGCCACCCAGCTTTGTGTCAAAAGCAAATTTGCTAATGTTACTTTTAATTCCCTCATCTAAATCATTAATATATATTGTAAACAGCTGCGGTCCCAGCACTGAACCCTGCAGTACCCCACTGGTCACCGCCTGCCATTCCAAAAGGATCTCGTTAATCACTACTCTTTGTTTTCTGTCAGCCAGCCAATTTTCAATCCATGTCAGTACTCTGCCCCCAATACCATGTGCCCTAATTTTACCCACTAATCTCCTATGTGGGACTTTATCAAAGGCTTTCTGAAAGTCCAGGTACACTACATCCACTGGAAGGTCACCTTATTGTGGTGGGGAGGCTTGCGAGTTGCTGAGATCCCGAGAGTGTTGCTGAGCAGAGGTCAGCTCCTGGTTGGGTCACCCACGGTGATAAGGTCAAGGGGGAGGTTCTAGAGAACGATCCCACCAGGACCTCAGTGGTGGAGCTGATGGAACTTGAGGACACATTACAACACAGTGAAGGCTGCAGCAGTGAAGGGTCGCCTGTCATCTTACACCCCGTACCCCTGGATCCTGGCCCCGATCTGTCAAGGACCGTGGGGCGACTGCCCATGCAACAGTCCCCACATTAAACAAAGTCACACACTGTAACATGCTGGATTATGTGGATCCCAGATCGGCCTTTACAGCCACCAATAGACACCCCCTTAGGAGGACATCTTACTCGACCTGGGTGATCACATTACTGCCGAGTGGGACTAGTGTCAGAAGGTGAGAGGTGGAAGTGACAGAGGCCTGAAGATGATGGACTCTGCAGGAAAGCAAGTTGGAGCATGGAATAAATGGGACAAGTGGCAGTCGGAGCGAATTGGGGGTGGGGGCGAATGGACTCAGTGGGAGGAATCTGTACATGGCTGATGGACAGATGGAGGAGTTTGGCTGATGGCAGTGGGTAGATCACAAGGAGGGAGGAAGGAGACAGAGTGTGGGCAGACTACCTGGAGTTGAAGAATTCAATGTTCATGCCGCCAAGATGGTGATGGTGATTATGTACCATGTCATATGACATGGGCGATCATTAACTTCCCATGATCATAATTGTTCTTGGCAAATTTTCCTACAGAAGTAATTGCCTTCTTCTGGGCAGCGTCTTTACAAGACTGGTGACGTCAGCCTTGTCAACGCCCTTCGGAGATTCTCTACCTGGCATCAGTGGTCACATAACCAGGATTCGTGATATGCACCAGCTGCTCGTCCACCCATCCACCACCTGCTCCCATGACTTCACATGACCCTGGTTCGTTGGGGGAGGGGGTTGTCTAAGCAAGAGTGACCCGCAGGCTAGTGGAGGGAAGGTGTGCCTCACATCTCCTTTGGTAGAGATGTATCTCCACCCTGCCATCCAAAGGTGCAGACTATCTAGGCAGAAGATAAGGTGTTGATCCTCTAAACTGAAGGGTCTCAGCCCAAAATGTTGACCGTACTCTTTCCCATAAACGCTGCCTGGCCGGCTGAGCTCTACCAGCATTTTGTTTGTGTTGTTGTTCCCCCAGGGTGCGTCTAGCTTCATCTTGGCAGCAGAGGAACAGGTTCAGAAAGGTGTCCTTGCCCAGTCCTGAATATTTGGTTCGGAATAGGTATGGTGTAAGGAGGGGCAACCAGGCTGCCTATTACATGATCCTGTCTTTACGTAGCCTAGTATAGAAATCATGAGGATCTCAGAGAGGGTGAATGTTCACAGTCTTTTTCTCCAATCTTTGAGAATCAGACCTGGAGGGCATAAGCTTAAGGTGAGAGGGGAGAGATTTAATAGGAATCTCAGGGGCAACTTTTCCACCAAGAGGGTGGTCAGTACGTGGAATGAGGAAGTGGTTGAGGCAGATACATTGAAGACATTACCCAGTCCATCATGAGTGAAGCCCGCCCAACCATTGAGCACATCTGCATAAAAAGTTGTCGTAGGAAAGCAGCATGGCTTTGTGAGGGGCAGGTCATGCCTCATGAATCTGATTGAGTTGTTTGAGGATGTGACAAAGAACACTGGTGAAGGTAGAGCAGTGGATGTAGTGTATATGAATTACAGTAAGGCGTTTCATAAGGTTCCCCATGATAGACTCGTTCAAAAGTCAGGAGGCATAGGATCCAGGGAAACTTGGCAGTGTGCATACAGAGTTCACGTGCCCACAGGAGGCAGAGGGTGGTAGTAGATGGAGCACATTCTCTCTGGACTTTCCTCCAACCAAATTAAAATTATGCTCCCTTGTATTTCACATTTTCACTCTTTGAGAAGATCTCTGGCTATCTACCTGATCTATGCCTCTAATCATCTTGTTCACAACTTTCAAATCATCTCTCGTCTTCCGGTCCAAAGGGAAAAGCCCTAGCTCACTCAGCCTATAAGACATGCTCTCTAATCCAGGCAGCATCCTGTTAAACCTATGATGAGGCAACTTGAACTGAACACAAAAAAAAATCTTCTCGATGTATTTTTAAATAATTTAGTAGCCTGACTAACTTCACTTCTGTTTGTCCAGATTTAGAAAAGCTGCTTCGACTCTCCACAGTTGTTACATACACTTTAGGGCTAAAAGTTTTCTTTACAAGTCTAGGAGAATAATTTGGAAACACCCTTACAAAGCAGTTTGGTTTATAATCAGTGCCCACCCAGTTAATTCTTTCAGTTAACCTGTTGTCTAAAAAAGTCTCCAATTTCGACCTTTCCTGCAATTAGCTTGTAATAATATATACTTACGGTGTGTCGATGGCTTAACAAAAACAGGTCGCAGATTTCAGAGGGGCAGAAGGAGGCGGAGTGGTGGGGGGGGCGGTTAGTCAGAATATCAAAAGCACACTGGAAGAAACCTGAGTCGTCATCAAAGAGATAAACAGAGGAGATGATTTGGTAGAGCAGAGGGGTTTGAGATGTGGAGGTAATTATAAAAGACATGCTACACACACTTTTTCAAAGAGGGGAAGAGAATTCCTTCCAGTAGTCTACCCATTAAGTGCAAAAAAGCAGTAGTAATGCTGTTGGACTGGTATCAGGGAACGTAACTGTCAACAGACAGACACAAGTTCAATTCCCAACGCAGGCATTGGGGATTTGAATTCAGGAAAATAAAGATTCTGTTTTCAATAGTATATCTTAGTTAGTTTGTTTGTTTACCTATCCATCCTCTATCTATCTATCTATCTACCTATCTATCTATCTACCAATGTATCCATCCATCTATCTATCCATCTATCTATCTATCCATTTCTCTATCCATCTATATTTATTCATTTGTTTGTTTATTTGCACACTCTGTCTTCTTTTGCACATTGGTTGTTTACCTGTTGTGTGTGGTCTTTCATTGATTCTATTGTGCTTCTTTGTATCTACTCTGAATACCCACAAGAAAGTAAATCTCAGGGTAGTATATGGTGACATATATGTACTTTGATAATACATTTACTTTGAGATTACTTTATATTTTATACTTTATTGTCACCAAACAATTGATACTAGAACGTACAATCATCACAGTGATATTTGATTCTGCGCTTTCCACTCACTGGATTACAAATTGATAGTAAATATTAAAAATTTAAATTATAAATCATAAATAGAAAATAGAAAAATGGAAAGTAAGGTATTGCAAAAAAACCGAGAGGCAGGTCCGGATATTTTGACGGTACGGCCCAGATCCGAGTCAGGATCTGTTCAGCAGTCTTATCACAGTTGGA
This sequence comes from Mobula hypostoma, assembly GCF_963921235.1. NCBI lineage: Eukaryota > Metazoa > Chordata > Chondrichthyes > Myliobatiformes > Myliobatidae > Mobula > Mobula hypostoma. The sequence continues at coordinate 193,886,898 of NC_086100.1, forward strand.
AAGAAGCTGTTCCCAATTCTGGCCGTACGAGTCTTCAAGCTCCTGAGCCTTCTCCCGGAGGGAAGGACGAAAAGTGTGTTGGCTGGGTGGGTTGTGTCCTTGATTATCCTGGCAGCACTGCTCCAACAGCGTGCGGTGTAAAGTGAGTCCAAGGACGGAAGATTGGTTTGTGTGATGTGCAGAAAAGCACAGCACAAAAGCAGGCCCTTTGGCCCATCTAGTCTGTGCTGAACCACTTAAACTGCCATTTAAGCTTTATTTTCTGGGCCATATGTAAGTTGATTGGGTTTGTTTAATTTGGCATCATGGTTGGTGCAGACATGATGGGCCGAACAGACTGTTCCTGTACTGTATTGTTATATATTCTATGCTAAAAGCTCTTTCGAGCATGGGGCTGCTGAGCCAAATGTCTTTCTTTGCAAATTCCTTCAAGTGCCACTTTGATCATTAATGAAGTGTAGCTTTATTTGTCACATGTACATTGGGACATCAAAAACATACAGTGAAATATGTCGTGTTCGTCAATGACCAATGCAGTGTGAGGATGTGCTGGGGGCAGCCTGCAAGTATTGTCATGCTTCTGGTGCCAACGTTGCATGCCCACAGCTTACTAACCCAGACCCGTACGTCTTTGGAATGTGGTCATGAGGTGAGCATACAAACTGCATACAGACAGTGGTGGGAATTGAACCTGGGCCCCTGGAGCTTCAAGTCTTTATGTGAACCACTATGCCACCCATAAATACATTATATAATTAGATTGTAAATTTAATAATAGATTATTCACCGTAGCTGCCCGTAATGAGTTTGCACGTTCTCCCCGTGACTACATGCGTTTCCTCTGGGTGTGCCAATTTCCTCCCACAGTTCAAAGATTTTGCTAGGTAATTGATCACTGTAAATTGTCCTGGGATTAGGCTAGGGTTAGACTGAGGGGTTTCTGGGCTGCGAGGCCTGAAGGGCCGGAAGGATCTGTTCCACGCTGTATCTCAGTAAGTAAATAAATAAGAAAACCCATCTGCTACATTAAATAACACAAGAGATTCTGCAGGTGCTGGAAATCTCGAGGAATGCACGCAAGATGATGGAGACAATCAGCAGGTCAGGCAGAAATAAATAGCTGACCTTTCGAGCCGAGACCCTTCATCGGGACTGGGGAGGAAGGGGACAGAAACCAGAATGAGAAGGTGGAGGGGGGGGCGGGGAAAGGAGAACAAGCTGGCAGGTGATGGGTGAGACGAGGAGAGGGGGAAGATGGGTGCAAGAGTGGGGGGGGCGATAATCTAAGAAGCGGGGAGGTGATAGGAGGAAAAGATATAGAGCTGAAGAAGAGGGAATCTGATAGCATAGGAAAGTGGGCCATGGAAGAAAGGGGAGTGATGGGGCAGGTGAGGACAACAGAAAGGAAGAGGGCAACCAAGTTCAAATTTATTGTGATCCACTCAGCAAATGTCAGGTGCCGTATAAATGAAACCCCTTTGATAGAGAACTTATCAAAGGTGCATCGATTGCTCATCCCAGACGGGGATTTTTCACATGCACCTTCATTATTTATTTAAACCAAATAAATTGCAGTTTAAAAGCACGATGTGCCTCAGCTATATAAAAAAGTGCTGATGATTTTCCCGGAAAGGGTTGGTATTGTGTAGATAATTCTGTGTACTGGTGGCTTTCTAGGCTTATTAGAGGTAAAATCATAGAGTCATACAGCAAGGAAACAAGTCCTTCGGCTAACTTGTCAGTGCCCACCGAGCTAGTCCCATTTGCCTTCATTTGCCATATATACCTCTGAAATGTCCCTATCCTTGTACTTACCCAAATGTCTTCTAAACATTGTTATTATACCACTTCCTCTGGCAGTTCGTTCCATACACTGACCACTCCATGTGTGTAAAGGTTGCCCTTCCAGTCTCTTTTAAAGCTTTCACCTTTCACCTTAAACCTATGCCCTTTAGTATTTAGTACCCGTTCTTGGAATTGGATAGCGAACCTGATTCTGATTCTGAATCATAAGATACAAAAAGTATGAGAATACAAATACCAACAAGCTCAAAGACATCTTCCATCCTGCTGATGTCAAACTCCTGAACGGACAATAAAAATCCACTCCCGATCTCCCCATGAATGCATGGGTTTCCGCCAGTCCCGGCCCACGTTCCAAAGGCGTGTGGGTCTGTAGGTTAACAGGCCACGTGGCTGTAATTGGGCTTCACAGGCTTGTTGGGCCAGAAGGGCTTGCTACTGTGGTGTATCTCTAAATAAAAATAAAATAAGTAAAAATCTTTCTATCCACAATACCCTTTGCATTTTATCTGTACCCTTTACATTACAACATGATATTCTACATTCTGGCTTTTTCTTCCCCCCTTGTACTCATTTAATGTACATAATGGTCTGTCTGGACGTCACTGAACAAAGCCTGTTCACTGTGTCGGATTCTAGTGTTTAAATCTGAGGGTCTTTTCAAAGTCAGGAACGAGGTACAAAACTTGCTGTTGTTTTACCAAGAGTTGATAGAACAAAGGGAACAGGAACAGAACAGAACAGTGACGGGAGTCACTACTACTTCAGGAAGAGGGGAACTAAGGATGGTGCTGAGCATAAAACAGCTACTCCTATACCCAAAGATAAGACAAACTCCACAGTTAACAATAACGCAATTAGAAAGTACCTATTCAATATAGTGGCAAAATTAAACGATGAGAACATACTCATTCGCTTAATGAAAGAACGAAGAAGCTTCCAGAATTATACTTTGTGAAGGCACTATAAGTATATTAAACTATTAAATATATAAAGGCTACTTAAAATATAGTCCTGCGCAAAAGTCTTAGGCACATATGTATAACTAGGGTGCCCGAGACTTTTGCACGGTACCGTAGTAATTTTATGTTTTGCACTGTACTGCTGCTGCAAAAGGCCACATTTCATGATATATGTGAGTGATGATAAACCTGATTCTGATCTGGGTCTCTATTGTGGACTGAGAGTGGGAAGGGGGCAGGGAGAGGGGAATCATGGTTGGGAAAAAGGGAAGGGAGAGGGGAGGGAGTGGGAAAGGAAAAGGGAGGGAGAGGGGAGGTAGTAGGAAGCACCAAAGAGGCATTCTGTAATGATTAGTAAACCCATTATTTAGAACCAAATAACCTTGCCTTGTGTCTCTGGCCTGGGTGTGTATGCGCCCACGCCATCGCCAGTCCTTGGCACTCCTTCTCTGCCATCACACCCCTCCCATGGTGCACCATCCTCATCATATGGTGTGAGCAGAATTATCTGCAGCTTAATGTGAAAAAGACTAAGGAGCTGGTGGTAGACCTGAGGAGAGCTAAGGCACCGGTGACCCCTGTTTCCATCCAGGGGGTCAGTGTGGACATGGTGGAGGATTACAAATACCTGGGGATACGAATTGATAATAAACTGGACTGGTCAAAGAACACTGAGGCTGTCTACAAGAAGGGTCAGAGCCGTCTCTATTTCCTGAGGAGACTGAGGTCCTTTAACATCTGCTGGACGATGCTGAGGATGTTCTACGAGTCTGTGGTAGCCAGTGCTATCATGTTTGCTGTTGTGTGCTGGGGCAGCAGACTGAGGGTAGCAGACACCAACAGAATCAACAAACTCATTCGTAAGGCCAGTGATGTTGTGGGGATGGAACTGGACTCTCTCATGGTGGTGTCTGAAAAGAGGATGCTGTCCAAGTTGCATGCCATCTTGGACAATGTCCCCCATCCACCACATAATGTACTGGTTGGGCACAGGAGTACATTCAGCCAGAGACTCATTCCACTGAGATGCAACTCTTGAGCGTCATAGGAAGTCATTCCTGCCTGTGGCCATCAAACTTTACAACTACTCCGTTGGAGGGTCAGAGGCTTTGAGCCAATAGGCTGGTCCTGGACTTATTTCCATCTAGCATAATTTACATATTATTATTTAATTATTTATGGTTTTATATTGCTATATTTATGCTCTATTCTTGGTTGGTGCAACTGTAATGAAACACAATTTCCCTCGGGATCAATAAAGTATGACTATGACTATGACTATGACTATTCCTAACATCCTTTGTTCCTGCCAGATTTACAAACTCACCCTTCATTCCAGATTGACAAATACAGTACTGGACATGGAGATAATTGATTTTTAAACAGCAAAGAAAATGACAATTAAAAATAAACAGTGATGTAATCAAGATACTCAGGAATGAAGATCGTTGTCATGTGATCAACTAGACTCTTATACAGTTCAATCTGATCGTTGGGTGTTAGTTGGTGAGATAATTAGTTCACTAGTAAGGCGAGCTTCATTGCTTGGTTGGGTACAAAATGGATGAGACTCAATAAGATTGCTGGGGACCTAGAACAATTGGGTGGCATGTTAGCATAATGATTAGTGTACTGCTATTTCAGCCGCCAGTGCCTCGGATTCAGTTCTGCTGCTGTCCGTAAGGAGTTTGAACATTCTCCCTGTGACCGTCTGGGATTCCTCCGGGTTCTCCCGTTCCCTCCCACATTCTGAAAATGTATGGGTTAGTAGGTCCATTGGGCAGTGTGGGCTTGTTGGGAGCCTGTGGCCCCACTACATCCCCTAAATAAATAAAAAATGATTTAATAGTAGAATCGTTTGTTCACTCGTTATGCACTGTGTCACATGACACGGCCGATCACGGTCTTCCCATGAACATGATTGTTCTTGGCAAATTTTTCTACAGAAGTGGTTTGCCATTGCCATCTTCCTGGCAGTGTGAGTGGAATAGAGAGGTTATTAGTGGGATGCTTGTCCATGGGATAATAAGGACACACAGATACATGATTTTAGTGGACCAGGATCCATGCCTCAATCCCTCCTCTTCTTATTCCACAATTTTTCCTCTTTTCCCATTCCAGCTCTTCTGGTGGTGGAGACGGACACCTTCGGCAGTCACGTAAGGATCAAGGGAAAAGAGACGGGCCATTACATCTGCATGAGCAAACGTGGGAAGATTCTCGGCAAGGTAATGGCTTTCATCTGAGACCTGTGCCCAGTAAAAACCAATAACTTGTCTTACTGCAATGAACTATCCCTTCTGGAGTCAGAATTGATTTGTGGTCTCTGCCTCATTTGCTCCCAGACACTGGAAACACTTTTTATAAAGGCATCAGTTTAATAGGTGTCAACTATGACTTAGTGGATAGCATTTCTGTCTCTGTATCAGAAGACATTGGGCATAATCAATAGGACTAGACTATAAAAGCAAGGATGTAATGCTGAGGCTTTATAAGGTATCGGCCAGACCATATTTCAAAGTTCAAAGTCCAATGTAAATTTGTTGTCAAAGTACATACTGTATATGTCACCATATACAACCCTGAGATTCATTTCCTTGTGGACATACTCAATAAATCCAACCACCATGATAGAATCAGTAGAAGACCCCACCAACAGGGCAGACAACCAGTATGCAAAAGACAACAAACCAAAAAAGAATGAAAAATAAATAAATATACAAGCAATAAATATTGAGAACATGAGATGAACAGTCCTTGAAAGTGAGTCCATAGGTTATGAGAACAGTTCAGTGATGGGGCAAGTGAAGTTGAATGAAGTTATCCACTTTGGTTTAAGAGTCTGACAGCTGAGGGATAATAACTGCTCCTGAACCTGGTGGTGTGAGTCTAGAGGCTCCTGTACCTTCTTCCTGAAGGCAGCAGGGAGAAGAGACCATGACCTAGGTGGCTGGGGCCCTTTATGATGGATGCCACTTTCTTGCAGCAAAGTTTCATGTAGATATACTCAATGGTGGTGAGCCCTTTCTGTGATGGACTGGGCTATATCCATTACTTTTTGTAGGATTTTCCATTCAAGAGCATTGATGTTTGCATACCAGGCTGTGATGTAGCCGGACAATATACTCTCCACTAGACATCTATAGCAAAGTTCGTCAAAGATTAGGTGTAATGTGAAATCTTCACAGAACTTCATAAACTTGCTTTCTTCATAATTGCAGTTATGTGCTAGGTCTTCTGAAATGATAATGCCAAGGAATTTCTCCACCTCTGTTCCCCCAATGGGAACTAACTCATGGACTTCTGGTTTCCTCCTCCTGAAGTCAATTATCAGCCCTTGGTCTTGCTACCATTGAGTAAGAAGTTGTTGTTGTGGCACCATTCAGCCAGACTTTCAAACCCTCTCCAATATGCTAATCTGTTACCAACTTTGATTTGGCCAACGACAGTGGTGTTGTCATCAAACTTAAATAAGGGATGGGAGCTGTGCTTAGCCTCACAGTCACAAGTGTAAAGCAAGTAGACAAGCCTTGTGGTGCACCTGTCTGATGGAAATTGTGGAGGAGACATTGTTGTCAGATCGAACTACCTGAGGTCTGCAAGTGCGGAAACCGAGGATCCAATTGCACAAGGAGATATTGAGGCCAAGATCTAAACACTTACTGATTAGTTTTGAGGGATGATAGTGGTGTCTGAAAAAGGCAGTGTCCATTATTAAAGACCTCCAGCACCCAGGGCATGCACTTTTCTCACTGTTACCATCAGGTTGGAGATACAGAAGCCTGAAGGCACACACTCAGCGATTCAGGAACAGCTTCTTCCCCCCCTGCCATCTGATTCCTAAATGGACTTCGAAGTTTTGGACACTACCTCACTTTTTTTTAAATATACAGTATTTGTTTTTGCACATTTTTTAAATAATCTATTTAATATACATAATTGGTTTATTTGTTTATTTATTATGTTTTATTTTATTTACTATTATTTTTTTCCTCTCTCCCTGCTAGATTATGTATTGCATTGAACTGCAGCTGCTAAGCTAACAAATCTCACATCACATGCCGGTGATAATAAACCTGATTCCGATTCTGACTGCCAAGGTATAGTTGATAAAGTGCATCCTGATGTTTGCATCTTTGCTGTCCAGCTGTTCCAGAGTTGAGGGAAGAGCCAATGAGGTGGCATCTGGTAGGCGAATTGGAATGGTATTTGGAGAATTGTCAAGTCAAGTCAAGTCAAATTTATTTATAGAGCACTTTTAAAAACAACCCATATTGACCAAAGTGCTGTACAATCCACAACAGGTAGCTAAAATCACAAATACAAGAAACACAGATATAAACAACAAGGCACATAGCTTATAGGCACAAAATAAACAACACATGAGCCTAGGCACAAGCCAAAAATCAGCCACATCAGGAAGATTCAAACGCTAGTGGATAGAGCTAAGTTTTGAGCCTGGACTTAAAAGAGTCAATGGAGGGGGCAGATCTGATAGGGAGGGGAATGCTGTTCCACAGTCTAGGGGCGACAATGGCAAAGGTGCGGTCACCCCTGAACTTAAATTTAGATCGCGGGACAGCCAGGAGCCCCAAGTCAGCCGACCTGAAGGACCTGGAAATAGAATAAGGGGTTAGGAGGTCTGCGATATAGGAGGGGGCCATCCCATTTAGGGCTTTAAAAACAAACAGGAGAACCTTAAAGTCAATTCTAAACCGTACTGGTAGCCAGTGGAGAGAGGCCAGGATAGAAGTAATATGGTCCCTCTTCCGCGCACCTGTCAGGAGCCTGGCTGCAGTGTTCTGGACCAGTTACAGGTGGGACAGGGACGACTGACTAATCCCAGAATACAGGGAGTTGGAGTAGTCCAAGCGGGAGGATATAAGGGTGTGGATGACTTTCTCGAGATCTTTGAATTGTGAGTAGTTTTGGACCACATCTAAGAAAACTTGTGCTGCCAATGGAAAACTTTATGAGAATGGTCCTGTGAATGAAAGAGTTAATGTTGGAGGAGCACTTAATGGCTCCGGGCCAGTACTCACTGGAGTATAGAAGAATGAGGGAGGATCTCATTGAAACATACCGAATATTGAAAGGCCTAGGTAGAATGGATGTGGAAAGGATCTTTCCTAATGTGGGTGAGTCTAGTAACAGACGACACAAGCTCAGAATATGGAGATGAGGAGGAATTTGTTTATCCAGAGGCTGGTGAATCTGTGGATTTCATTGCCACAGGCAGCTGTGGAGGCCTAGTCATTTGGTATATTTAAAGTGGAGGTTGATAGGTTCAAATGGTTCCATTTAATATCAGAGAATGTATGTAGTATACAACCTGAAACTCTTACTCTTTACAGACATACACGAAAAAAGAACCCCAAAGAATGACCAGAAACACGTTAGCACCCCAAAGCCCCCTCTCCTCTCCACTCACAAGCTGCAACAAAGCATCAACCTCCCCTCTTCCCCCCCCACCCATTCATCAGCACCCACCACCCACCAAACAAGCAATAGCAAAGCCCCCAAAGAGAGACTGTGATCTGCAGTCAACAAAAACTATTGTTTACCCGACAGTTCGACATGCCACGCTCTCTCTTTCTCTCACTAACAAGGGACAGAGAGCAAAAGGTGAGACTAATAAGCAGCCACTGTTATGGTGTTACAATCTGTCACGTCGCTTTTTATTCTGAGATTATCTGACTCAAGAATCAGCAGCAAGCTCTCCCCACCATCGAGAGAAGGAGAGAGAGGGAGTGATCGCTCGAGTACGGGGACCTCCATCTGCTGTATCTGCCACAAAATTCTGATGTTCCTTCTCACGTGACACTGGCAAGGAATCAGTCATCCACGGCACCACACGGATCCACATCCTGAAGGCATGTGTCTTCCAGGTCGCTCCTGGCGATGTTGAAAATGGCCGATTGGTGAGCTCCGGGAGCAGGAACTCATCGGCTGTGAAAAACTGGAGTTTGAGTGCAGCTGCAGATCACAGACTTTGACAGAACCCCAGCCACCTTGAAAAGGGAAAGTGAGACGTTAAAGAGAGGAATTTAAGCTATTTCCACAGATGAGCTCGAAGAAGCAGCCATTTGGTGCCACTAGGTTCTTGATTAGTAAGGATGTCAAAGGTTACAGGGAGAAGGCAGGAAAGTGGGGTTGAAAGAGATAATGAAGCAGCCATGATGGAATGGCAGAACAGACTTGATGGGTCAACTGGCCTAATTCTGCTTCTATATCTTATGGGCTTATTGTCCATTGAGATCGAGTACTCAATATCGATAATGTCCAAGATTTCTGGCATGGTTTTACAGGAGTTACAGATGTTCAGTGAGCCACCAGAAACAAAGAAGATGAACTTGATGGGGCAAACTTCACCTTCCACCTTGGGGGTGAACTGATGGCCGTCACCACTACTGTGGAGATACCTGAGGTAAAGGCAGTCAGGGCCTTCATCAGCATTTTATCAGAACAATCAGGAGCAGCTCTACTGTACGAAACAAAGAGTGGCATAGTCGTACAGCATGAAACAGGCCCTTCAGCCCATCTCTTCCAGGCTGATTTTGTTACCCAGTGAGCTAGTCCCATCTGCCTGTGTGTGGCCCATAACACTCCAAAACTCTCCTATGCACGTACTTATAGAGAATGTAGGACAGACTTGGAGAATACTATGCACGGGACGACATGAACACCAGCCAGCTGTAAGAAGGCACGATCCTCTGTCACTCATCTCAATACATGAAGACCAAGAAGGGCACAAGTTCATCTGGGGAAAATACGAAAATCCTGGCAAAGTACCAAACAAGAAAACAGGAGAATTCTCAGAAGCTTGGTTCTCAGTGGAAGACTCTATTGACAAGCCTATTGAACTGGACGTAATTTACGAAGCTCTGCGTCTGCAGGGTCAGGGCCCGGGGGTGAGCTGTGGACAGCCGAGGAACCAATGCTCACAACGACTGATAACCAGGGATATGGGCCAGTGGAATCACTCAAAGGTTGAAAGGTTCATTTATTATCAAAGTATACAATTCTGAAACTCTTCTTCTCCAGATAGCCATGAAGCCAAGAAAGAAAGGAATGGCAGCACGATCAGCAACCCCCAAATCCCACCTCCACGCACAAAAAAATGAACGAAAGCAGAACAGGCACATTGACCCCTAAATCTCCCTCACCCACGCACAAAACTGAGAAAGATCCGACCAAAAACACAAAACATAAAAAACTATAAGACTGAAAAATAGTCTATAGTCCAAGTTCATATCCACAACGCAAAGAACCTGGTTTACACTGCCCATGGTGGCAGGCCTTTCCCTCGGTGGCAGGCGCCATCTTGACCGGTTAGGTTACTCAGCGACCTGATTGGCTGGGACCCAGCGGAGACTAACAACAACCAATCAGAACAATGTGTTGGAAGCCACCTTCAAGGGTACATAACCTGCTTAGACTGGTTTCTGGCTTGAGATTCACAGATAACAGAATTACTGCACATTACTGGCCCTTCAGCTCACGATGTTAGAACATAGAACATTACTGCAAAGTATGGGACCTTCAGCAGCACTATTTTGTGCTAAGCTTTTAACCTACTCCAAAATTAATCCTCTCACCCGCGCCCCCCCCCCGCCACATAGCCTTCCATTTTTCTATCATCCATGTGCCTATATATGAATCTCTTAAATGTCCCTAATGGATCTGCTTCTATCTCCACCCCGGCAACATGTTTCACTCACTCACCACCCCTTGTGTGAAAAAACATACCTCTGACATCCTCCCATGCATTCCACCAATCACCTTAAAATTATGCTCCCTTGTATTAGCATTTCTGCACTGGGAAAATGTCTCTGGCTATCCACTCGATCTATGCCTCTTATCATCTCGTACACCTCTATCAAGTCACCTCTCATTCTCCTTCACTCCAAAGAAAAAAGCCTCAGCTCACTCATCCTATCCTCATAAGACATGTTCTCTAATGCAGGCAACATCCAGGTAAATCTCCTCTGCACCCTAAACTCACACAAACCCAGAACAGGAACAGCTCAGATTAGACACAGAATTTATATAGGCATCTGTTCATTTCATGAGACCATGGATTTGCGCCTTGGAAGGTTTCCAGGGTGCAGGCCTGGGCAAGGCTGTATGGAAGACTGGCACTTGCCCATGCTGCAAGTCTCCCCTCTCCACGCCACCAATGTTGTCCAAGGGAAGGGCATTAGGACCCATACAGCTTGGCACCGGTGTCGTCGCAGAGCAATGTGTGGTTAAAGAGTCTTGCTCAAGGACACACACGTTGCCTCAGCCAAGGCTCGAACTAGTGACCTTCAAATCACTAGACGAGTGCCTTAACTACTTGGCCACGCGCCAACACAGACACAGAATAATCCTTGCCCTACACTCTCACACTCCCAGGTCAGGGACAGGTCAGTTCAGACACAGAATAAATCTTCCCCCACACTCTCACACTCCCAGGACAGGGACAGTACGGATCAGACACAGAATAAATCTCCCCCCACACTCTCACAGTTTGATCGACATGTTCGAAACACTGAACTGAGTATTATGAAAATATCATAAGTACGCTAATAAACCTCTAAAAGTAATTGAATTAGATACAGAATGACAGTGCTGTATAGTAGTGCAGCAATTAGTATGATCACTTTACAGTACCAGTAATCAGAATCAGGATAAATATAACTGACATAAGTTGTGAAATTTGTTGTTTTGCGGCAGCATTTCAGTGCAATACCTGAACATAAAATATACTATAAATTACAATAAGATATATATTTTTTTTAAACCATGAAATAAGTAGTGCAAAGAAAGCAAAATTAGTGAGGTGGTGTTCAAAGGTTCAATATCCATTCAGAAATCTGAGGGGAAGAAGCTGTTCCTAAATTGTTGAATGTGTGTCTTCAGGCTCCTGTACCTCCTGCCTGATGGGAGTAATGGGAAAACAGCATGTCCTGTGTGCTGGGGGTCCGTAATAATGGTTATTGCTTTCTTGAGGCATCGCCTTTTAGAGGCACTCTCGGTGACGCGAGGCTAGTGCTCGTGATGGAGCTGGCTAAGTCTAGAAGCTTGAAGGACTGGACAGTTCCTCAACAAATCGGAGGGGCCGCAGCAGATTTCTCAGGTGCACTGAGCTGTACTTTTCCTCCGCCGGACAACGAGTGAAAGGCAATTTGAAGCAGCCATGCCAACGATGCTCATAATGTCCTCTGAAACACAGTGGTAAGGGCGATTTGATTCCCTGCGTATCAGTGCAATCCACCATTGGAACGGGCAGTGTCCCGAGGAAGCAGAAGACCTAAGGCAGCCTTTAGGACAAGGGACTGAGAGGAGATTTGGTAGAGTTATTCAAAATTATGGGGGGTATGGGTAAGGTTTATGCAAGCAGGCTTTTTCCCACTGAAGTTGGCTGGGACTACAACCAGAGGGTGAAAGGTAAGAAGTTTAAGGGAAACATGAGAGGAAACATCTTCACCCAGAAAGTCATGAAAATGTGGAATGAGCTGTCAGTGGAAGTGGTAAATGCAGCTTTGATTTCAACATTTAAGAGAAATTCTGATATAGTCATGGTGCAGGTCAATGGGAGGAGACAGTTTAAATGGTTCGGCATGGACAAGATGGGCCGAAGGGCCTGTTTCTGTGCTGTACTTTTCTATGACTCAATAAAAGCTGCCGAGGCCCTATACAGTCACGCACTAGGGAATTTCACAACGGCCGCCAAACACAAACATTGGCGCCAAGCCAACCTCTGCAACCCAACAAAGGTTTTTCTGCTGTCACGCCAGCAATAAGTAATGACTACTTAGCCTGACTCAGCTGCTCACCTGGGGAGCCTGAGTAAAGCAGCCGATGTGATGGCCGTGTTTCTAGTGCCTTCAGCTGACTGAGGGCTGAGCTCTACGGTGTGTGACTGGAGATGGCGCTGCACAGGCAGAAATGAAACGCGTCAAAAGTGTTTACCATGGAAGAACGGAGCAAAGAATTGCATTTCTGTCATGATGTTCACACCCTTGGGATGTCCCACAAAGCTTGACAGAGAATATACACTCAGGACTACTTAATTACTTACCTCCTGTACCTAATAAAGTGGCAACTGACTGTATGTTCATGGTCTTCTGCTGCTGTAGCTCATCCACTTCGCGGTTTGATGTGTTGTGCATTCAGAGATGCTCTTCTGCACACCACTGTTGTAACACGTGGTTATTTGAGTTACTGTCGCCTTCCTGTCAATTTGAACCAGTCCGACCTCTCTCATCAACAAGGCATTTTTGTCCACAGAACTGCAGCTCGCTGAATGTGTTTTTGGTTTTTGTGCCATTCTCTGTAAACTCTAGAGACAGTTGTACATGAAAATCCCAGGAGATCAGCAGTCTCTGAGAAACTCAAACCACCCCATCTCCCACCAACAATCATTCCACGGTCAAAATCGCTTAGATCACATTTCTTCCCCATTCTGATGTTTGGTCTAAACAATAACTGAATCTCTGGACCGTGTCTGCATGCTTTAGTGCGTTGAGTTGTTGCCACGTGATTGGCTGATTAGATATTTTCATTAACGAGCGGGTGTGCAAGTGTTCCTAATAAAGTGATCACTGAGTATGAAGTGTGTTATGGAGGTCTGCAGAGCAAACAGGACTGACGAGGTGTTTCCACAAGAGGAAATATAAAATATGGTCTCTTAAACACAAAATATTCTGCAGATGACCGTCTAGGTAGTCTCCAGCCCCTTGGTATGAACATTGAACTCTCCAACTTCCGGTAATTTCCTCCCCCTCCCTTCCCCCATCCCAGTTTCACTCTGCCCCCTCCCACAGCTGCCTACCACTTCCCTCATGGTTCCGCCTCCTTCTACTACCCATTGTGCTTTCCCCTATTCCTCCTTCACCTTTCCTGCCTATCCCCTCCCTGCTTCCCCTCCCCACCCCTTTATCTTTCCCCTTACTGGTTTTTCACCTGGAACCTACCAGCCTTCTCCTTCACACCCTCCCCCACCTTCTTTATAGGGCCTCTGCCCCTTCCCTCTTCAGTCCTGACGAAGGGTTCGACCCGAAACGTTTACTAATCGTTTCCACGGGTGCTGCCTGACCTGCTGAGTTCCTCCAGCCTGTTGTGAATATGGTCTCTTTCTGTGTCGAACTATTCCACATCCCAGGAAACACAGAGGCAATTTTGAGTCATAGAACACTGCAGCTAGCCCGTCTCAACCCATGTAGTGCATGCTGAACTGTTAGTCATAGAGCACTACAGCATAGAAACAGGCCTTTTGACCCATCTACTCCATGCCGAGCTGCTAGTCCCACCTGCACCTGGGCCATATCCCCCCCATAACAATCCCATCCATATACCTATCCGAACTTCTCCTAAGTGCTTAAATATACCCACAACCATCAATCCCACTGGCAGCTCATTTCACACTCACACAACCCTCTCAGTGAAGAAGATCCAACTATTCTTCCCCTTAAACATTTCAACTTCCACAGATAACCTATGACCTCTAGTTCTAGTCTCTCCCAACATCAGTGGAAAAGCCTTGTGGCACTATCGATACCCCTCATAATTTTGTGTACCTCCATTGAAACTCCCCTCATTCTCTTACACTCCAGGGAATAAAATCGTCATCTGTTCAGCCTTTCCCTATAACTCAAGTCCTGGTAACACCCTTGTAAATTGTACTTTTTCAATTTTATTGCTATCTTTCCTGTAGGTAGGTGAGCAAAACTCCAAATTAGGCCTCACCAGCATCTTATACAACTTCAACGTAACATCCCAACTCCTGTACGCAATACTTTGATTTATGAAGGTCAATATGCCAAAAGCTTTCTTTAATTACCAAGTTTCGTTTATTGTCATTTAGAAATGCATGCTTTAAAAAATGATACAACGTTCCTCCAGAATGATATCGCAAGAAAACACAGCACAAACCAAGACTAAAACTGACAAAACCACGTAATTATAACATATAGTTACAACAGTACAAAACAATACCATAATTTGATAAAGAGCAGACCATGGGCACGGTAAAAAAAAGTCTCAAAGTCCTGATAGACTCATCATCTCACGCAGGCGGCAGAAGGGAGGAACTCTCCCCGCCATGAACCTCCAAGCGCCACCAACTCACTGATGCAGCACTACTGGAAGCACCCGACCGCAGCGGACTCTGAGTCCATCTGAAAACTTCGAGCCTCCAACCAGCCCCTCCGACACAGCCTCTCCAAGCACCATCCTCTGCCGAGCGCTTTGACCCCACCCCGGCCGCCGAGCAACAAGCAAAGCCGAGGACTCGGGGCCTTCTCCTCCGGAGTTTCTGGACCACACAGTAGCAGCAGCAGCGAAGCAGGCATTTCAGAAGTTTCTCCAGATGTTCCTCCGTGCTCTCACGTCCGTCTCTATCAAATCAGGATTGTGCACAGCACCCCACTTGACAAATAACAGACATCACCACCGGAGTGGCCACTGCGAGCTGCGTCGCGCCGCCATCTTTCATCAAGGCATCTTTACGACCTGTGATGCCAATTTCAAGGAATTATGGACCAGTATTCCAAGATCCCTTTGTTCTACTGCAATCCTCTGTGTCCTACCATTCACTATTTAGGTCCTATAAAAATGCAACACCTCACACTTGTCTACATTAAGTTCGTCTGCCATTTTTTAGCGCATTTTTCCAGCCATTCCAGATCCTGCTGCAGGCTTTGATAGCCTTGCTCAATGTCCTTTAGTGTCGTCCAACATTCTGTTGGAGACTCACACCACCCTCTTGAGAAGTTCCCCATGTGAGTCCTGAAGATGGGGCTCGACCCAAAACATCAACTATCTATTCATTTCCGAGGACGCTGCCTGACCTGCGAGTTCCTCTGGCATTTTCTGTGTGTTACTCTGTGACATGTTGAATTTCTTTAGCCTCCTGAGGAAGTAAAGGCACTGGTGAACAGGATACAGGTGATGCTCACTCCTAGGAATCTCAGGTGGCACAAGCGAATGTTTGGACCTCCCTTGGTACTGAGCTTGCTACGTTGGCCCACATCTTGTGGAACAGTTACAGCATTTCATACTCAGATTGTTTTAATGTCAAGTACACTGGGGCGCAATGAAGCTCACAGACTACATGGTGTAAACGGTTATAATAAATATAACACTAAACACAGCAAAGAGCAGATAGACTATGGAATGGTGCAAGAACTGTAGGGCAGTCTGAAAGAATGACAATGGAAATGCTAAACCGACAAGAATCGAAGAGGAGGGGGAATTATGAATTTGAACGTGGCAGATGGGAAGGTAATGTGAAAGAGATGATGGGTTCAGAGTTTTCAAGATTTGAGAGTCTTTATTCAGTGTGAAGGAGAAATGATAGTTTCTCCGGATCCAATGCAACACAAAAAAAACTCAACAAGCACAAAGAGCACATTTAAAAAAACACAATAAAAACAATCCTATAAAACACAATATACAAGTAGCTGTCAACCAAATTATTTTACAAACCTACTGATTCCCATGGTTATCTTGACTATACCTCTTCCCACCCTATCTCCTGTAAAAATGCTATTCCCTTTTCTCAGTTTCTTTGCCTCCGCCACATCTGTTCCCTGGATTCCCCCCCCCCCCCGCATTCCTCCACTCCACTCTGACCTTTTACATCTTCTCACCTGCTTATTATTTCCCCTGGGTCCCCTCCTCCATCCCTTTCTCCAACGGCCCACTCTCCTTTCCGATCAGATTCCTTCCTCTTCAGCCCTTGACCTTTCCCACTCACCTGGCTTCACCCATAACCTTTCAGCTAGCCTCCTTCCCTCCCCCACCTGTCTATTCTGATATCTTCCCCCTCCCTTCTCCGTCCTGAAGAAGGGTCGCAGACAGAAACCCTAGTCACTTCCATAGATGCTTCATGACCTGCTGAATTCCTCCTGCACCTTGTGTGCATTAGTTTGAATTTCCAGTATCTGCAGGATCGCTGGAGTTTGTGAGTAACTGTTACATTTATTTATTCAGAGATACAGTGCCGAACAGGCCCTTTGAGCCACACCACCCAGTAACCCCAATTCAATCCTAATCTAATCATGAGACAATTTACAATTAGCAGTTAACCTGCTTATCAGTACGTCTTTGTGGGTGGAAGCTGGAGAAAACCCACACACTCTGCAGGAAGGATATACAAACTCCTCACAGGGGATGATGGGATTGAACTCTGAACTCCGATGCCCTGAGCTCTAGTAGCATGGTGCCTTCCATAGACTGATTGTAAGTACATGAAGTGACATAGTATGTATGTAGAGATGGTGAAGGTGCTGATCAACCCAATGGCTTGAGGAAAGTAACTGTTTTTGAGTGTGATGACCCTGGTGTGGATGCTGTGTGGCCTCTTCCCTGACGCTGGTGGGTCAAGCAGTCCATAAGCAGGTTGGGTGGGATCCTTTATAATACTGCTGGCCTTTTTTCCTTGAACTTTTAGTATGTATGTCCCTGATGCTGGGTAGGCTGGTGCCAGTGATGCATTGGGCAGTTTTAATCACCTGTTGTAGAGCCTTGGTGTCAGCCACAGGGCAGTGTCCGAACCACATAGTAATGCAGCATGTTTGGATGCTCTCCATTAGTCTTGAAAGACCATGGATCTGCGCCTGGAAAGTCTTCACTCTCCAGCGCGCAGGCCTGGGCAAGGTTGTATGGAAGACCAGCAGTTGCCCATGCTGCAAGTCTCCCCTCTCCACGATATCAATGTTGTCCAAGGGAAGGGCATTAGGACCCATACAGCTTGGCACCAGTGTCGTCGCAGAGCAATGTGTGATTAAGTGCCTTGCTGAAGGACACAACATGTTCCCTCGGCTGGGGCTCGAAAACACGACCTTCAGGTTGCTAGTCGAGTGCCTTAATCACTTGGCCACGTGCCCACTCAAATGCTCTCCACAGCATTTGATAACAGTGGGTGAGAAGCCATTTTTGAGTCAGATCGTCTGTGCTTTCAAACTCCTGTATCTTCTCCCAGAAGACAGAAGAAAGAAAAGGGAATCCTCAAAAATGATGCTCAGTCATGCCTTCCACATACATCATCTGGCAAAAATTGGCAATCTAATAGCCAACACCTAGTCCTGCCATGTTAAAATGCCAACAAGTTCAAGGAACATATGGGGACCATTTGAAGGCTCCGGGCCAGTACCTGCTAGGGCATAGAAGAATGAAAGGGGATCACATTGAAACTGACTGACTGTTGAAAGGCTTGGACAGAGTGGATGTGGAAAGGATGTTTCCTATAGTGGGGGAGTCTAGGACCAGAGGGCACAGCTTCAGAATAGAAGATCATCCATTTAGAACGGAGATGAGGAGGAATTTCTTTAGCCAGAGGGAGATGAATTCGTGGAGTTCATTGCCACAGGCAGCCAGGGAGGCCAAGTCATTGGGTATATTTAAAGTGGAGGTTGATAGGTTCATGGTTAGTCAGGTCATCAGTTACAGGGCGAAGGCAGGAGATGGGGTTGAGAGGAATAATAGATCAGCCATAATAGAATGGCAGAGATGACTTGATGGAGAGAATTACCTAATTCTGCTTCTATGTCCTATGGTCTTATGGTATATTAATGGGTTTTCTGAAACGTAGTTCACTCAGAATGTAGTGTTTACACTTGCTCATTAATGCAAATATCTAACCAGCCATTCATGTAACAGCAATTCAATGCAGAAATGCTCAAGAGGTTTGGTTGCTGTTCAGACCAAACATCAGAATGGAGAAGAAATGTGATTTAAGTGACTTTGACTGTGGAATGATTGTTGGTGCCAGATGGGGTGGTTTGGGTGTACTAGATACTGCTGATCTTCACACAGAACAGTCTCTGGAGCAGAGGTTCCCAAACTTTTTTATGCCATGGGCCAATGCCATTAAGCAAGAGGTCCATGCATCCCAGGTTGGGAAGCCCTGCTCAATAGTTTACAGAGAATGGTGCGAAAAACAAATAAAAAAATCCAGTGAGCAGCAGTTCTGTGGGAGATAACACCCTGTTAACGGGAGATATCAGAGGAGAATGGCCAGACTGGTTCAAGCTGCAGTAACTCAAATAACCATGTGTTACAACAGTGGTGTGCGGAAGAACGTTTTTGAACAATACGCTGAAACCTGAAGTGAATAGGCTTCAGCAGCAGAAAACCACACCGGATTCCACTTCTGTACCTAATAAAATGGCCACTGAGTGTACAGTTGTCAGAGTTCCTGTACCTTACTACGTTTCTCTAAGCTCCGTCACAATACTACAATGGAAATTCAAATATCGTACAGGAATGCATTACATGAACTTTGATACACTGAGATCATATTTGTATCAAAAAAACTATTTGCACAAAGATTTGATACTATTGGGTTCACCATTAAGCCAAAGTCATGATTAGAAGGCATGTGGCTATGACGTAGTTTTTCCCCTCTCCTCCAATTTCCTCTCTACAACCTCCTTTAAAACCGATAACATTCCCCAAGTGAATAATAGTAAAGCAGGCTGCCTGTCCATTTGTCACCATATCTCCACAGACCCTGATTTGCTCAGATTGTCAGCTCCACCTTACCTCCCAGCAGGAATCAGCTCCCTCCGCCCTCTTCACTCCCGTTCCCTCAAGCCTTCGGCAACCTCAGCTGAACATGTCTCATTTATTATGACCGTGGCTGATCATCCAACTCAGAACCCCGCCCCAGCCTTCCCTCCATACCCCCTGACCCCTGTAGCCACAAGGGCCATATCTAACTCCCTCTTAAATATAGCCAATGAACTGGCCTCAACTGTTTCCTGTGGCAGAGAATTCCACAGATTCACCACTCTCTGTGTGAAGAAGTTTTTCCTAATCTCGGTCCTAAAAGGCATCCCCTTTATCCTCAAACTGTGACCCCTTGTTCTGGACTTCCCCAACATCGGGAACAATCTTCCTGCATCTAGCCTGTCCAATCCCTTTAGGATTTTATACATTTCAATCAGATCCCCCCTCAATCTTCTAAATTCCAATGAGTACAAGCCCAGTTCATCCAGTCTTTCTTCATATGAAAGTCCTGCCATCCCAGGAATCAATCTGGTGAACCTTCTTTGCACTCCCTCTATGGCAAGGATGTCTTTCCTCAGATTAGGGGACCAAAACTGCACACAATACTCCAGGTGTGGTCTCACCAAGGCCTTGTACAACTGCAGCAGTACCTCCCTGCTCCTGTACTCGAATCCTCTTGCTATAAATGCCAGCATACCATTCGCCTTTTTCACCGCCTGCTGTACCTGCATGCCCACTTTCAATGACTGGTGTATAATGACACCCAGGTCTCGTTGCACCTCCCCTTTTCCTAATCGGCCACCATTCAGATAATAATCTGTTTTCCTATTTTTGCCACCAAAGTCGATAACTTCACATTTATCCACATTAAATTGCATCTGCCATGAATTTGCCCACTCACCCAACCTATCCAAGTCACTCTGCATCCTCTTAGCATCCTCCTCACAGCTAACACTGCCACCCAGCTTCGTGTCATCCGCAAACTTGAAGATGCTGCATTTAATTCCCTCATCCAAGTCATTAATATATATTGTAAACAACTGGGGTCCCAGCACTGAGCCTTGCGGTACCCCACTAGTCACTGCCTGCCATTCTGAAAAGGTCCCGTTTATTCCACTCTTTGCTTCCTGTCTGCTAACCAATTCTCCATCCACATCAATACCTTACCCCCAATACTGTGTGCTTTAAGTTTGCACACTAATCTCCTGTGTGGGACCTTGTCAAAAGCCTTTTTAAAATCCAAATATACCACATCCACTGGTTCTCCCCTATCCACTCTACTAGTTACATCCTCAAAAAATTCTATGAGATTCGTCAGACATGATTTTCCTTTCACAAATCCATGCTGACTTTGTCCGATGATTTCACCGCTTTCCAAATGTGCTGTTATCACATCTTTGATAACTGACTCCAGCAGTTTCCCCACCACCAACGTTAGGCTAACCGGTCTATAATTCCCCGGTTTCTCTCTCCCTCCTTTTTTAAAAAGTGGGGTTACATTAGCCACCCTCCAATCCTCAGGAACTAGTCCAGAATCTAACGAGTTTTTGGGCTACTTCCTTAAGCACTCTAGGATGCAGACCATCTGGCCCTGGGGATTTATCTACCTTCAATCCCTTCAACTTACCTAACACCACTTCCCTACTAACATGTATTTCGCTCAGTTCCTCCATCTCACTGGACCCTCTGTCCCCTACTATTTCTGGAAGATTATTTATGTCCTCCTTAGTGAAGACAGAACCAAAGTAATTATTCAATTGGTCTGCCATGTCCTTGCTCCCCATAATCAATTCACCTGTTTCTGTCTGTAGGGGACCTACATTTGTCTTTACCAGTCTTTTCCTTTTTACATATCTATAAAAGCTTTTACAGTCAGTTTTTATGTTCCCTGCCAGTTTTCTCTCATAATCTTTTTTCCCCTTCCTAATTAAGCCCTTTGTCCTCCTCTGCTGAACTCTGAATTTCTCCCAGTCCTCAGGTGAGCCACTTTCTCTGGCTAATTTGTATGCTTCTTCTTTGGAATTGATACTATCCCTAATTTCTCTTGTCAGCCACAGGTGCACTACCTTCCTTGATTTATTCTTTTGCCAAACTGGGATGAACAATTGTTGTAGTTCATCCATGCAACCTTTAAATGCTTGCCATTGCATATCCACCGTCAATCCTTTAAGTGTCATTTGCCAGTCTATCTTAGCTAATTCACGTCTCATACCTTCAAAGTTACCCCTCTTTAAGTTCAGAACCTTTGTTTCTGAATTAACTATGTCTCTCCACATCTTAATGAAGAATTCCACCATATTATGGTCACTCTTACCCAAGGGGCCTCTCATGACAAGATTGCTAATTAACCCTTCCTCATTGCTCAAAACCCAGTCCAGAATAGCCTGCTCTCTGGTTGGTTCCTCGACATGTTGGTTCAAAAAACCATCCCACATACAATCCAAGAAATCCTCTTCCTCAGCACCTTTACCAATTTGGTTCACCCAATCTACATGTAGATTGAAGTCACCCATTATAACTGCTGTTCCTTTATTGCACACATTTCTAATTTCCTGTTTAATACCATCTCCGACCTCACTACTACTGTTAGGTGGCCTGTACACAACTCCCACCAGCGTCTTCTGCCCCTTAGTATTATGCAGCTCTACTCATATTGATTCCACATCTTCAGGGCTTATGTCCTTCCTTTCTATTGCGTTAATCTCTTCTTTAACCAGCAACGCCACCCCACCTCCCCTTCCTTCATGTCTATCCCTCCCGAATATTGAATATCTCTGAACGTTGAGCTCCCATCCTTGGTCACCCTGGAGCCATGTCTCTGTGATCCCAACTGTATCATAATCATTAATAACAATCTGCACTTTCAATTCATCCACCTTGTTATGAATGCTCCTTGCATTGACACACAAAGCCTTCAGGCACTCTTTTACAACTCTCTTAGCCCTTATACAATTATGTTGAAAAGTGACCCTTTTTAATGCTTGCCCTGGTTTTGTTCTGGTTTCACTACCAGAAACCTGAGCCTGACACTCGCAAGATCGGGATTCCATTCCCGCCGTTGTCTGTAAGGAGATTGAATATTCCTGCCATGACTGCGTGGGATTCCTCTGTGTGCTTCAGTTTCCTCCCACGTTTCCAAAGACGTATGCGTTATGGTTAGTAAGTTGTGGCCATGGAGTCATAGAGCAATTCAGCCCATCTAGTCTGTGCTGAACGATTATTCTGCTGAGTCCTGTACCATACCCTCCCAACCATGCCCTTATCTAAACTTCTATTAAATGGTGAAAAAGAAGCTGCATTCATCACTTCTGCTGGTAGCTCATTCCACACTCTCACCACCATCTCATTGAAGAAGCTCCCCCTTGTTGCAACCTATTGAATGTTGAAAGGACTAAACAGGGTGGATGTGGAGAGGGGTATCTAGAACTAGAGGGCACAGCCTCAAAACTGAGGGGCAACCTTTTAGAAAGGAGAATTTTTTTTTTTGCCAGAGAGTAGTGAATCTGTGGGATGCTCTGCCACAGACTGCGGTGGAGGCCAAGTCCACAGATATATTTGAAGTGGAAGCTGATAGTTCTCTGATCAGTCAGGACATCAAAGGCTATGGTGAGAAGGCAGGTGTATGGGCTTGAGGGGGATCAGGGATCGGTCATAATGGAATGGCAGAGCAGAGTCGAGGGGCTGAGTGTCCTAATTCTGCTCCTTATACGTCATATGGTTTTATAGTCTTTTATTTCCTGGAAATACTTCCCCTTCCACCCTAAGAATCAGTGCTGAAACATGGAAATGAACAAAGGACCTTTAGATCTTCAGTCTAACACTCTCTCAACTGAGCCATTTCAGCTTGTTGGCACCAGAAACGTGACGGCACTTGTAGACTGCACAGCTCAATCCTCGCTGGTTTGAATTGACGCAAATGATGCATTTCACTGTATGTTTCGATGTACGTGTGGCAAATAAAGCTGGTCTGAATAAAGGCTTGGACAGAGGAATGGAGACAGAATGGAGCACTGCTTTTGGCCAGCATGGAGCAAAGGGCTGAGGGAACTCAGCAGGTCAGTCAGCGTCCATGGAAAAGGGATAAACAATCAATGCTTCAGACTGAGACCCTTCACTACACGTGATAAAGGATCTCAACCGGAAATGTTGACTGGTTATTCCTTTACTGACCTCAGAATCAGGTTTAGTATCACCAACAAATGTCATGAAATTTATTGTTCTGTGACAGCACCACATTGCAATACGTAATGATTTTAAAAACTATAAATTATATTGAGAAATATGTACAGTACTATACAAAAGTCTTAGGCACCCTAGACTTTTTATATGATTTCAGATGGTACGGGCTTCACAGAGTACTGATCTCAACATTATCGGGGCTGTCTGGGATTACCGGGAGAGACAGAAGCAAGTGAGACAGCCAAAGTCTACAGAAGAACTGTGGCACATTCTCCAAGATGCTTGGGGCAACCTACCAGATGATTTTCGTATAAAACTGCATGAAGAGAATTGATGCAGTTTTAAAGACAAAGGCGGGGGGGGGGGGGGGAAACGCCAAATATTGATTCGATTTAGTTTTTTTTTACTGTTTACTGCTCTTTACAGTAATTTTTTTGATATTTAGAAATTTTTCATTTCATTATTTTTGAAAGCATCTTCACTTTACAAATTTTTAAAAAAATATGCGCCTGAAACCTTTGCACTGTTCTATATATAATAAAACATATATGTGTATATGTATGTAGGTGTGTCTTTAGGCTCCTGTACCTCCTCCTTGATGGTAGCAACAAGAAGTGGGGAGAAGATGAGGCAGCGCATGCGGCCTCTCTGGTGATGAATATCTGTAATCTGTCAAGTAGAGGCCGTGCACAATTCTGATTTGATGGAGGCAGACGTGAGAGCACGGAGGAACATCTGGAGAAACTTCTGAAATGCCTTTTTGGCTGCCGTGGCTACTGTGTGATCCGAAATCTCCGGAGGGGAAGGCCCCGAATCCTCGGTTTTGCCTGTTGCTTGGCGGCCGGGGTCAAAGCACTCGGCAGAGATGGTGCTCGGTGCTCAGAGTCGGAGGGCTGGTCGGAAGCTCGAAGTTTTTGGATGGACTTAGAGTCAGACTGTGGTCGGGTGCTTCCAAGATGCTGCATTGGCAAGTTTGCAGCGCTGGAAGCTTATGGCAGGGAGAGTTTTCTTCCTTCTATCGTCTGCGTGAGATGTTGGGCTATCGGGACTTTGATTCTTTTTTTTACCATGCCCATGGTCTGCTCTTATCAAATTACGGTATTGCTTAGCACTGTTGTAACTATATGTTATAATTAAGTGGTTTTTGTCATTTTTAGTCTTGGTCTGTCTTGTGTTTCTGTGATATCATACCGGAGGAACATTGTATCATTTTTTAATGCATGCATTTCTAAATGACAATAAACGAGGACTGAGTGTCCTCATAATCTAATCTAATCTAATCTAACAATGTAGTGTAGTGGTTAGTACTATGCTCTACAAAACCAATTACCTGGGTTCAATTCTTGCCACTGCCGGTAAATAGTTTGTATGTTCTCCCGATGATCACGTGGGTTTCCTCCGTATGCTCCGGATTCCGGTTTCCTCCCACAGACCAAAGGCATACTGGTTGGTAGGTAATTGGTCATTGTAAATTGTCCTGTGATTCGGCTAGGATTAAATTAGGGGATTGCTGGGCAGCGAGGCCCAAAGGGCTCGTAGGGCCAATTCCACGCTGTAGCTCAATCAATCACTCAATAAATAAATAAATAAGGGAATTTCCTGGGTGGTGGGGCCCCTTAATGATGGTTGTTGCACTTTAGAGGCATTACCCTTTAAAAATGTTCTTGATGCTGGGGAGACTAGTGGCCATGATGGAGCCAAGTTCCTTCAGCACTTTGTGTGTGTTACTCTGGGTTTTCAGCATCTGCAGGATCTCTTGTGTTTAGAAGGGCCGAAGGGCCTCCTTCAGTGGTTCCATTACCGTTCCCCTTCTCCCTTCGTGATTTCAGTCTTATTTTCCTTTTGCAGGTCAACGGGAAGAATCGGGAATGCGTGTTCATTGAGGAGGTGCTGGAAAATAACTACACAGCGCTGATGTCCGCCAAGTACAAGGGGTGGTACCTGGGATTCACCAGGAAAGGGCGGCCGAGAAAGGGATCCAAGACGGAGCAGAACCAGAGGGAGGTCCACTTCATGAAAAGGCTTCCCAAGGATAAGGAGGAGCATCATAAACCCTTCAAATACACCACAGTGACTAAAAGGACGAGGCGAACTCGCCACCAGAGGCCAGCCAGAGCCTGAAGGACCTTCATCAACAGCCCGCTGGCTGCCACAGATAAAAGTTTGTGTGCTTGGGTTTCTGTTTTCTGAAGACTAAAGATGCTTTATTTTTATACTCATGAAAAGAACTGTTCTGTGCTGACCTATATTTATAGGGAAACTGGGTGTGGTTGTGTGCGTGAGTGTATGTGTGTGTGTGTGTATTTAGGTTATTTATAAAACGGCCATTTTTACTGCAGCATTCTGGGTAGGTTAGGCACCGCTCCTTGACGACATGCTGCTAAGTCTGCAGTCTGATTGCCTCAGAGAAACCAGGAGAGGGCTCTCCTCTCTAAAAGACTCCTCTTTATGCAAGTTGTGCCGCAGTGGTGAAATCAGACGGGGTGGGAGGTTGGGTCTAAGCTTGCTTCAGCTGCGGGGAAACACCCAGTGATGTATCACAAGCTAATCAGCTTCCAGTGTTGGGGGTGTGCCTGAAGAGACCATTTTCAGTTCTGACGTACTGGGACGGAAAACTTGTCTGTCTGCTACAGAGGTGGTTTACCATGCTGTCGGCTGCATGGGCTCACTCACGGTAGCTAAGTGTTCCCTTCCCCAGTTCACTAACCCTAACACCCCCCTCACCCCCTACCTCAGCTTATTATAGACACACTATGAATCCTTGTGGTTACAGTGACCTTCTCTTTTCTATTTCACTTTTTTTCTTTCCCACTAGCTTCTGAAGGCTTCCTATAACCAAGAATGCCATCATATAATTATTACTTAGATTCATAGACTCACAGAGCAGCGAAAGAAACCCTTTGGCTAGTCCAATTTACCACCATTTGGTCCATATCCCTCTAAACCAGGGGTTCCCAATCTCTTTGATGCCATGGGCCCCTACCATTAACAGGCGTCCATGGACATCAGGTTGGGAACCCCTGGTCTAAATATCTCAGTCCAAATAATCTTTTAAACATTATAGTGCCTGCCTCTGCCACTTCCTCTGGCAGCTTGTGCCAAACGTATACCACCTTCTGGATGAAAAGATTGCCCTCAGGTTCCTATTAAGTATTTACCCTCTCACATTGAATCTCTAGTTTCCTGATTCCCCAATCCTTGGAAAAAATCTGAGTGCGTTCACCTTATCTATACCCTGCATGATTTCATAAGATCACCCCTGAGAGCCCTTTGCTCCAAGAAATGAAGTTCTACCCTGCCCAACATCTCCCTATATCTCAGGCCTTTCAATCATGGCAACGTACTCGTAAATCTTTTCTGCACCCTTTCCAGCTTTTCATCTCTTTCAGATTTTCTTCAGGCTTTTTTTTCCACTTCATTTATGGGATGTGGCCATTTAGCAAGGATCAACACCTCATATTCTCTCTAGGTAACCTCCAACCTGATGGCATGGACATCGATTTTTCCTACTTCTGGTAATTTCTCCCCCTTATCCTCCTTCTCTCTTTATCCATTCCCCACGCTAATTATCTCTCATCCCTTCTCACCTCACCTCCCTCTGGTGCCCCTCTTCCTTCTCTTCCTTCCAAGGCCCAGAATCCTCTCCTATCAAATCCTGTTTTTCTTCAGTCCCTCACCTCCTCCACCTATCACTTTCCCAGCTTTTCACTTCATCCCATGTCCCCACTCCTTTCCCCTCACCTGGTCTCACATATCACCTCAAATCTTGTACACACTCCCCTTCCCCCCACTTTCTTACTCTAGCTTCTTCCCCTTTCTTTCAAATCCTGTTGAAGGTTCTCGGCCCAAAACGTCGGTTGTTTACTCTTTTCCATCGACGCTGCCTGACCTGTTGAGTTCCTCCCGAATTTTATGTGTGTTGCTCTGCATTTCCAGCAACTGCAGAATCTCTTGTGCTTGTGATTAGCAAGGCCAAAATCTGTTGCCCACCCTGAAATGACCTGATTTGGTAACCCTGACCCTTCCCCAACACTTCTCCAAAGACAAAAATTGAACAGTTGTTTGTCAAACATTGTAAAGTTCTCCAATCTTTCCTGACCTTCTTCTGTTTTATAATTTTATAGAGTTAATTCAGGAAAAATATTGTACAGAATCTGTTAATGTGTGTAATTATTATTGTATCTTTTCAATTATTATTTACATTATTGTGATCAATGGCAAGTTAAGGCTGGGTTACAAGCAAGGGAGCACTGTAAAAACTTTATCTCAGCGATGCGATTTCAAACTGGACTCACAGCCTTACTTTGTCACATTGAGACAACTTACAAGCCCTCCTGTTTATGGGATGGTGGAGTTTGAGACACAAGATGATTATCAGCTCTAGGTGATAGACTCTGCTTGACAAGGCTCTTGTACAAACTCAAATGCTTCCGAGCCGCTTGTGTTATGGACATGTTTGCAAAAGGTCAACGGAATCACTGGCCAACCATGCTCGGGAATGGATCCATTTCAGAGATGTACCCGAATGTGAAATGCATTGCCGAGCTGCTAGGAGGTAAATTTCCAGGGCGGACACCCTGAAAAGGAGCCTGGGAAACTCCAGGCACATTTAAGAGTTGAAGTGTTACAGAGGACATACTGGGTGCTTGTTCCATGGGTAGAGGTACTCTGGAGACCAAAGCCAAAACTCGAAAGATGGGAGGCAAGATATTCAATGCTCGTCTGCACAGATTTACAAAACATTCAGAGTTCAAAGTAAATTTATTATCGAAATGCATACATGTTTCCATATACAACCCTGATTTTGTTCTCTTGTGGATGTACTCAGGAGATCCAGTAACCATAATAGAACCACTGAAAGACCAAACTCAACAGGGCGGACAACCAGTGTAAAGAAGACAACAAACTGTGCAAATGCAAAAGAAAAAGAAGAAATAATGATAATAAACAATAAGTTTTGAGAACATGAGATGAAGAATCCTTGAAAGTGAGTACTGAGGCTCCTGCACCTTCTTCCTGATGACAGCAGCGTGAAGAGAGCATGAGCTGGGTGGTGGGGGTCCCTGATGATGGATGCTGCTTTCCTGCAACAACGCTCCATGTAGATGCGCTGAACGGGCGGGAGGGCTTTACCTGTGATGGACTGGGCCATATCCACCACTTTTCGTAGGATTCTCCTTTAAAGGGCATTGGTGTTTCCATACCGCGCTGAGAGTCAATCTACTCTCCACCACACATGTATAGAAGTTTGTTGAAGTTTTAGATGTCATGCAGAATCTTCACAAACTTCTAAGGAAGTGGAGGAAAGAGAGACTTCCTAAGGAGGAGGAAAACCTGCTGTGAGAAACTTGTCTGCCAGGCACATTTGTTCCCTGGATTTCATCTTACACACATACTGTAATGGAGCCCTGAGAAAACAGTGACAGTGCTTACTGGTAGACTACAGAGCTACAGGCAAGTGAAACACATGATTCTTTGTATGGCTGGGGTGAAAAGACATCGCCAGGAAAGATATCAAAGCTGGACACTTATGTGAATAAGAAATCATTTATGTTTAGGAACTGGTCAGAAACTCTATTAAAGGCAATGCAAGACGTGATGAAAGAGTTTGGATCGTTGGTTTGGAAATGGCTTGGTACAGTAACACTGTAACACTGTGGATTGCTTTCACTGGAGCCAATGGTCTAGGCCAACTTCAGATTACACATTCATCATCTCCGACTTGGAAACTAGCTTCCAGTAACAGTCTGGTTCATTTTCTATACAGTGTAAAGTGTATGAAAATAATTTTTATGACTATTTTAAAGATCGCTATTTATTGCATCTGTATGTAAAATGCAACAAGGAAACGAGTGTGCCCTCATGATTAAAGAATGAGGATTATATGGAAAAGTGGGATATGTTGTTTTATCTTTTATGGAGTAACATGCTCTCTTGAGGGTTGATTAAGATAAGGATTAAAGATTCACTTTATTTGTCACATGTACATCGAAACATTGGAACCCACAGTGGAACATGTCATTATCATCAAATCAAATTAGCGAGGATTGTGCTGGAGACAGGCTACGAGTGCCGCCACTAACATTATAGCTGCACGGACCAACCATTGCTCTGAGCAGGAAATTTTTACTGGGCCTGAAAACTGCGTGGACTTTAATAAAACATTATAACAGCTGCACGGCAACAAAGGCTATGTGAGTGGGAGCATTTCAGTTACCGTGCGGCCACACACCCAAGGGACATAGAGGGAATAGAGGTTGCAACACGTCTGGCGCCAACATAGCATGCCCACAGCTTACTAACCCTTTTCCGCACATCTTTGGAGTGTGGGAGGATACCAGAGCACCCAGAGGAAGCCCATATGGTCACAGGGAGAACGTACAAACTCCTTACAGACAATGGCAGGAATCAAACCCTGCTTGGTAATCACTGGTGCTATAAAGATATTGTGCTAACCGCTAACCGCTTTTAATTTGATTTCATCACCTCGTCTCCAGAGTGTAGGTTCAGCAGGTCAGGCAGCACCTGTAGGGGAAATTGGACAGTCGATGTTTAGGATTGAGATCCCTCATTGGGACTGAAAGATGAGAAGGAGATAGTTTGACTGTTGGGCTATCTCCCTCATTACACCAGCAATCTCTTCTCTATCTTTCAATCCATTTGAAGGGTCTCAACCTGAAATGACAATTCTCCATATCCTCTGACAGATGCTGCCAGACCTGTGGAGTTCCTCCAGCAGTTAGACTTTTGCTCTAGATTCCAATATCTGCTGCCTCTTTCTGTCTCTGTCTACATTCAGTATCTCTAGATGTTCGACAGCCAATGCCCAGGTTCATAAGATCATAAGAGTTAGGTCATTCAGCCCTTTGAGTCTGTTCTGCCATTCAATCATGGCTGATTATTTTTCAGCCCTATAATCACAACTTCTCCATTTAACCATTAACCCCTTTACAATCAAGATCGTATCAATCTCTGCCTTAAACATACCCGATGACTTGACCTCCACACCCCTCCATGGCAACAAATTCCAGATTCACCACTCTCTGCCTGAAGAAATTCCTCTTCAACTCATTTTTAAGTGGATCAAGTTCAAGTTTAATTGTCATTCTACCAAACATGAATACAGCCAAACAAAACAGTGTTACTCCAGGGCCTAGGTTCAAAATGCAGTACTAACAGTCACACACAGCACAAGGCATACATAAGATATCAGTAAAACGGAGCTATGCAAAAGCGTATAGTCCAGGACCCTGAGTCCATGAATGTTGCAGCAGCCTGCAGATGAACACAATACAGCTTGTCTTCTGCCAAGCAAACACTAGGGGGAGCAGTGATGTCTCCAGCTTGGATGCCACGCCACATCACCTCCGGTGGAGCACAGCTATTCCAGCTCCTCTCTCCTGGGCGGATGTAACAGGCAACACCACGGCTTGAGGCCTAGTCCTTGCTATGACCGAGGCCATGCAGCTTCTCCACTCTCTGACAATAAATCAGTGAGTTGGACTTGGAAGAGAGCATGGCTTGGGCGGTGGAGATCTTTAATGATGGGTGCTGCTTTCCTCTGACAGAGTAGGAAGATGTGCCAATAGTTGGGAGGGCTCTCCGCTCCATAAATGCTGCCTGACCTGCTGAGTACCTCCAGCATTTTGTGTGTGTGTGTTGCTCTAGGTTTCCAGCACCTGCAGAATTTATTGTGTCTGTTGAATTAAATGGAATTGGTTTATTATTGTCACGTGTACTGAAATAGAGTGAAAAGCTTGTCTTGCAAACTGTTCATACAGATCAGATCATTACACAGTGCATTGAGGTAGAACAAGGTAAAACAATAACAATGCAGAATAAAGTGTAACAGTTACAGAGAAAGTGCCGTGCAGGCAGGTGATAAGGTTCAAGATCATAACAACGCAAATTGCGAGGCCAACAGTCCATTTTATTGTTTTCATACTAGGGAACTGTTCAATAGGATTATGAAAATCATAGAACTGTACTAGGGTGGCGGGTTGGAGATACATCTCTACCAAGGAGGGATAAGACGCTCCTTCCCTCCGCTAGCCTGCAGGTCACCCTTGGGCAAGGTGTAGCACCTGTAGGCCACCAATCAGGGTCACGTGAAGCCATAGGAGCAGGTGGTGGACGGTCGTATGAGCAGCCGGTGCAGATCACAAGTCCTGGTTATGCGACCACTGACACCAGGCAGACAATCTCTGAGGAGTGTTGATAATGGCTGGGGTCACCTGTCTTGTAAAGACACTGCCCAGAAGAAGGCAATGGCTATCCACTTCTGTAGAAAAATTTGTCCAGAACAATCATGGTCATGGGACGGTGCTTGCCCACATCATATGACACAGCACATAATGATAACGATGATGATGAGAGCACAGGCCCTTCCGCCCATTATGTTATATCGACCTTTTAAACGCTCTTTAAGATCAATCTAACCTTTCCCTTCCACATAGCCCTCTACTTTCTCCATCCATGTGCCTATCTAAAAGTCTTTTTAATGCCTCCAATGTATCTGCTTCTATCACCACTCCTGGCAGCACGTTCCACGCACCCACCACTCTCAGTTTAAAAAAAATCCGCATCTGACATTGCCTATACTTTTCTCTAATCACCTTAAAATTACACACTCTCATCTTGTACCCTGGGAATAAGTTTGTGGCTAATCACTTGATCTGTGTATCTTATCATTTTACGCACCTCTATCAAGTCACCCTTGAATTAGCCATTTCAGCCAGGGAAAAAAGCGATATTGGTACGTGGTTTCGGGCTTTTCTATCTCTCCTTAATTCTCTCAGTGGCCTATATATTAGGGGCAGTTTACCATGGTAAGTTCACCGACCAACTCAAATGTCTTTGGGATGTGTGAGAAAAGCTCACAGTCTCAGGCTATGTCCACACTAGACCGGATAAATCCGTAACCGCAGCATTTTTTCTTCGTTTTGACCCTCTGTCCACACTGAAATGGCGTTTCCCTTCCCTGAAAATGAAGATTTTCTAAAACGCCCTCCAGAGTGTGTAAATTTGAAAACGCTGATTGTGCAGAGCAGTGTGGACGGGGTAAACGGATATTTTTTAAACCGCTGTCATGACGTGCCGGAACAGATGGCGGCAGCACGGCATTTCGTTGTTTTCTTGAACGCAACCCCCCACACAACCTAATAATTTCAGAACAGACGGCAACGAGACTGAAGCCAGAAGAGTTAGAAATGTACTCACCAAATACTTTGACCCATAACTTACTGAATAAATAAGTATACTCACTTTGCCCTGTTTTCTGTCCTTGCTTGTATGAAGGTGGTTTACCTATTTATGCAAGTACTTCTCTGACAATAGATGTGTAACAGCCTAATGTAACATTGTATGGAAATACAAGATAACACTGATGCAGACATGTTTTATACATGTAACAAGGTGCTTTATTAATGCACCAGAGTTAGTCAGTTTTTCAATGTTCGTCATCAGCTGGGTCATAGTGTCCATGAACTCCCTGTCGGTTGCCTCCATACGCTCCAGTATTTGTTTTCTTTACTTTTAAGTCCTCCCATGCGAGAGGAAGACTTTTAAGTTTTAAGTTTTTCCTTTTAAGTTTTAAATCCTTTTCAGTGTTTCTAGTCTGTAACTGGACAAACGCGCACCAAGTATACCGTTTCCTCTTCGCTTGTTTTCTGTGTGTCCTGCGCATGCCCAGTAGGAGGAGATTCGCCCAAATATCCGTTCTAATGTGGACGGAGATATTTTTTTAAAAACGCCCGGTGTGGGTGTGGATGCCTATCGTTTTTACGCGAAACCGGCGTTTTCAAATGTAGCCTCAGAGTGAGTGTGCGGATTCCACACAGAGTGAGACAGCAGCAGAACATAGAACATAGGACAGTACGGTAGAGAACATGTCAGCACTGTGCAGGCCCTTCGGCCTACGATATCCTGCTGACCTTTTCTACCAAAGGTGTGGGTGAAACCCGCGTCTGTGGGGATGTGGGGCTGCAGCTCTGCTACCTGTGCCACTGTACTGTCCCGGAAGAAAGAGAATTCCCGCAGGTGATTCGCTCACGGTGTGAGACAGCCAACGTGGACGATCTTCAGATGATTGGAATGCCATGACCTCGTCTCACCTCCGTGGAGACATGGAATGCAGCGTTTACAAAGAGGGCATGCCTCCCAAGAAGGTGCTCCCCACTCTCCCGTCAATTAAAGCGCTGCATATCTTCGGTGCAGTCTGCTGGAACCATCTAACTCTTTTGTGTGTTTCA
This sequence comes from Mobula hypostoma, assembly GCF_963921235.1. Classification (NCBI taxonomy): domain Eukaryota; kingdom Metazoa; phylum Chordata; class Chondrichthyes; order Myliobatiformes; family Myliobatidae; genus Mobula; species Mobula hypostoma. The sequence goes on from NC_086100.1 coordinate 193,920,592, forward strand.
GTTTCTGTCAGGGTGACCGCTTTGAAATAGGTGCAGGCCTCTCCCTCATTAGGTAATAAAAGGGGCCTCTCAGGTGAAATCTACGCAATCACCTGTTCGGCCTGAGTCTGTCATCTCTGTCAGGATGTAGGCTGGTACAGTTCGCCACTTCTTAAAGAGCATAGAAATCAAACATAGAACAGTACAGTGCCAGAACAGGCACTTCAGCAAATAAATTAGCAATCAAATGGCTAACTAAACTATCCCTAATTATCCATATCCTTCCATTCATGTGTCTAAACGTCTCCTAAAAGCCCCCAATATTTCTGCCTCTACCACAATCCCAGGCATCCAGCAATCTGAGTAAAAAACTTGCCCCTCGCATCTCCTTTGAATTTAACCCCTCTCATCTGAAATACATGTCTTCTGGTATTAGACATTTCAACACTGGGAAAAAGATACTGTCTGTCCAATCTATCTATGCCTCTCGTAATCTAATAAACTTCTAATAGATCTCCCCTCAGCCCCCGCTGTTCCAAAGAAAACAACCCAAGTTTGCCCAACCTCTAATCCATGCAGCATTCTGGTAATCTTTATTAGTCATTTATTGAGACACAGCACGGAGTAGGCCCTTCTGACCCTTTGAGCTGCACTACCCAGCAATCCCTCGAGTTAATCCTAGCCTAATCACGGGTCAATTTACAATGAGCAGTTAACTTGCGTCTTGGGACTATAGGAGGAAACCCATGATCACAGGCAGCGTGTACAAACTCTTTCTGGGCAGCGGTGGGAATTGCACCCTGAGTCACCTGCACTGCAAAGCTTTGTGCTAACCCTTATACTACTGTGCCTCCCCCCACACCCCCAACACTTCTTCTGCATCCTCTCTGAAACCTCAATGTCCTTTCTACAACAGGGTGAGCAGAACTGTATGCAATACTCCAGATGTGGCCTAACTGGAGCTTTATAAAGTTGCACTTTGTGGAGAACATAGAACACAGAACAGTACAGGCCCTTCAGCCCAGAATGTTGTACCGACCTTTTAACCTACTCCAAGATCAATCAAACCCTTCCCTTCCACATAGTCCTCCATATTTCTTTCATCCATGTGACTATCTAAGAGTCTCTTAAATGCCCATAATGTATCTAGAGCACAAGAGACAAAAACAGGCCATTCGGCCCAACTGGTCCATGCTGATTTCAGTGCCTTCCCAGGAGAGTCCTATTTATCTGTGTTTGGCCCATATTCCTCTAAACCAAGGGCCGCAACTTGGGGTCCACAGACCCCTTGCTTAATGGTGTAGGTTTATTGCATAAAAAGGGTTGGGAAACTCTGTCTAAACCTCTCCTTTCCTTGTGCAGCTGTCCAAGTGTCGCTTATATGCTGCAATTGTACCTGCAATTGTGGTTCAATTCCCGCCGATGTCTGTAAGGAGTTTGTACTTTCTCCCTGAGTCCATGTGGGTTTCCTCCCAAATTCCAAAGGCATACGGGTTAGGGTCAGTAAGTTGTGGGCACGCTATGTTGGTGCCAGAAGTATGGCGTCACTTGCGGGCTGCCCCGACACATCCTTGGACTGTGTTGGTCGCTGATGGAAACGGCAAATTTCACTGTACGTTTCATTGTTTCAAAGCACTTGTGACAAAGATAATATTCTTCTTTTATCTTCTCTACCACTTCCCTTTGCAGTTCATTCTATACCCTCCATATGAACAATTTGCCCTTTAAAGTCTTTCCCCTCTCACCTTACATCAATGCCCTCTGGCTTTAGACTGCCCAACCTTGGGTAAAAGATTGTGACCATCCATCTCATCTATTATCCTTGTGATTTTATAAAACTCTGTAAGATCACCTCTCAACCTCATACACTCCAGGGAAAACAGTCCCAGCCTATCCGGTCCCTCCTTATAACTCAAGCTCTCCAGCCCTGCCAACATCCTTGTGAATTTTTGCTGCACCCTCTCCACCTGTGTGGCCAGAAATGTTAGCAATATATTGTGGTCTTCCTGCCGACGTTCTTTACAATTTTAAGGTGATCACCATGCGTCATTAGGGAGCCCCACCATCTTGGACGTGCTTGCTGATTTGATTCGATGCAAACGACACATTTCACTGGGTGTTTCGATGGTCATGTGGCAAATAAAGCTAATCTTTAAGAAGAACAAGGGCAGCGGGCACTTATTAACCCTGCATCTTCCCCACCAAGACAAACATATTCCTGTCCTGGAAGTATGCTTATATGTTTTCAGTTGACCGTAGCAGTGTCAGAGAGTGACAGATTAATACAGGATGGAACCAGACCCTTCAAGCCAACATATCCATGCTGTCCAAGCTACCTACCTAAACCTCTGTTTTGCCCAAATTCTCTCTCCATTCCTTCCCTCTCTATGCTCCTCAAAGCTCAAAGTACATTTATTATCACAGCACAGCGTACATCATACAACCTTGAGATTCATCTTACCGGCAGTCGCAAAACAAAGAAACCCAAAAGCACCCTAAAGAGCATTTCTATGTTTATAACCCATAAGAAAAGAAGGCTGTTGAACAGCCAATGTGCAGAGAGGAAAAAAAGAACAAATCATAGAAACAATAAAAGCAAATAAATAGCGTTCTGAACTGAAGTCCACTGAGAGAATCCAAGCCCCTCAGTTCAGCACAGAGCTGAGTAAACATCGCAGAGCAGCAAGTTGAACTGGCCTGTCCCTCACCTCGGGCCACGACACCCTGGCCTTTTCAGTCAGGCCCAGTGCCTAAATCGACGTCTGGTTCAGCCGCCTCGATTCGGCCTATACCTGATCTTTCCGAGTCGGCATGGCACTTAAATGGATCAAACCTCGGGTCTTCCTTGCTCTCAGCCAAGTGTATTTTAAATTCCATAATTGAACCACCCCTACCACTTCCTCTGACAGCCCATTCCAAATAACCACAGCCCTCTGTGTGAAAAACGTACCTCTTGGGTCCCTCCTAAACCATTCCCCTCTCAGCACTCTAGACTCTTCCTCTGGCTGTTCATTCCACACACTCACCACTGTCAGTGTGTGAAAGAGTTGACCCCTCAGGTTCCTTTATTTCCCCAACCCTGGGAAAAAGACTGAGTACATTCGACCTCATTTAGGTGTGGTGTGCAGTTTTGGCCACCTAACTGCAGGAAAAATGTAAATAACATTGAAAGAGTACAGAGAAAATTTACGATGTTTTAAGGAAACATTGACTAGGCTAGGACCTATTCCTTGGAACGTAGAAGATTGAGAGAGATTTGATAGAGGTGTAAAGATTATGAGGGGTATAGATAGGTTAAATTAAGGCAGGCTTTTGCCACTGAGGGTGGGTGGGACTACAAGTAGAGGTCATGGGTTAAGGGTAAAAGGTGATAAGTTTAAGGGAAACATGAGAGGAAACTTCTTCACTCAGAGGGTCATGAGAGAGTGGAACGAGCTGCCAGCACAAGTGGTGCATGTGAGCTCGATCTCAACATTTAAGAGAAGTTTGGATAGGTAATCGGATGGGAGGTGTATGGGGGACTATGGTCCGGGTGCAAATTGATGGGACTAGGCAGTTTAAATGATTTGTCATGGACTAAACGTGTCGAAGGGCCTGTTTTTATGCTATACTTTTCTATAATTCTATGACTCTGTCTATGCCCCTTGTGATTTTATACACCTCTGTAAGATCGCATCTCAATCTTCTACATTCCCAGCATGTCTCATCTCTCCTGGTTATTCAGACACTCGAGTCTTGACAGTATCCTTGCATAGAAACACACACAAAATACTGGAGGAACTCATCAAGTCAGACAGCATCTGTGGAGGGGAATAACCAGTCAACATTTCGGGACAAGGTCCTTCATCAGGACTGGAAAGGGAGGGTCAGAAGCCAGAATAAGATGGTGGGGTGAAGAGGAGAAGTACAAGCTGGCAAGTGATGGGTGTGACCAGGAGAGGGGGAAGATGGGTGGATGGAGAAGGGGAGAGGAAGAAAGAAGCTGAGAGATGATGGGTGAATGAGGTAAAGGCTGAGGAAGAGGGAATCTGATAGGACAGTACAGTGGACCATGGATGGAAGGGAAGACGGAGGGAAACTAAAGGGAGATGACGGGCAGGTGACGAGAAGAGAAGGGGTTGAGAGGGATAGCAGAATGAGGAATGGAAAAAGAGTGAAGAAAGGAAGGGGAGAAATGACCAGAAGCTAGAGAAATTGATGTTTATACTGTCAGGTTAGGTTACCCAGACTGAATTTGAGATGTTGCACCTCCAATCTGAGTTAGGCCTCAGCGTGGTAGTAGAGGAGGCCATGGAATGAGAATGGGAATTCAAATTGAAGTGAGAAGCCACCAAGAGATCCAGCCTTTTGTGGTGGACAGAGCAAAGGTGATTGACAATGCAGTCCATGAATCTTCTCTGCACCACTTCCAGCTTAATGGCATATTTCCTGTAACAAGGTAACCAAGACTCCACACAGCCCTGACACTCCATACTTAAACCACGTTGGAGTACATCCCAGAACACCTGCAGTCATCTAAGAAGGTTTCATCAGGGCAACTTGCAAAGGGAAATAAATTCCATTCTCAGAAGCTCTGGTTGAGGCAAGAGACACAGTCAATAGCTGGTCTCCACAAGTGGTTAGAGGTTCACCGCAACAGACACAAGATGCTGGAGGAACTCAGCAGGTCAGGCAGCATCAATGGAAATGAATAAACTGTCAACGTTTCAGGTCTAGACCCTTCTTCAGGACTGGAAAGGATAGGGGGAAGATGCCAGAATAAAAAGGTGGGAGGAGGAGGGGAAAGAGGCTAGCTAGAAGGTGATAGATGAAGCCAGGTGGGAGGAAATATAAAGGGTTGGAGAAGAAGGAATCTGGTAGGAGAGGAGAGTGGACCATAGGAGAAAGTGAAGGAGAAGGGGACATAGAGGGAGGTGATGGACAGGTGAGAAGAAGCAAGAGGAATAGAAGAAGAGGGGAGGCAGAGGAAATTTTTTTACTGGAAGGAGAAATCGATATTCATGTCATCAGTTTGGAGGCTACCCAGATAGAGTATGTGTTGCTCCTCCACCTTGAGGGTGGCCTCATCATGGCACAAGACGGGTCAATGGAGCGGAGGTGCTTGACAAAACAGTCCCCCAGTTTACTATGGGGTCTCACCAATGTAGGGAAGGCTGTATCGAGAGCACCAGACACAACAGACGACCTCAGCACTTCACCGTGTTGCCTCATCTAGGAGGACTGTCTGGGGCCCCGAATGGAGGTGAGGGAGGAGGCGTTTAGGCCGATAGCAGGGATAAGTGCCAGGTGGGAGATTAGTGGGGAGGGACAAATGGACAAGGGAATCACGGAGGGAGCAATCCCTGTGAGGTTTATTGGTTTGTAAGCAAGTCCAGAGTAAAGGAGAAATAAATAAATTCAAGATTCAAGATTGTTTATTGTCATTGTTCAGTACACGAGTGTAAAGGAGAACAAAATGACTGTTGCTCCAGATCCGATGTAGCTTAAATAACACAACAAGAATAGAATAAACTGGAACACAATAAATATAAACATAAAAGCACTCCCATCCTAATGAACCTGTTCCTGCAGAACTTTGAATATAATACCATCTAATTTATAGCGATTTTCCTTCTTATCAGTAAATGGAATATGCACTTACGTGTTATTTATTATGAGCCGTTTTGACAGAGTAAATAAGGAGAAAATGTTTCTCGTGGTAACCAAAGGACAAAGATGTAAGATAACTGATACAAAGTCAAGGAGAAAAGGTAGAGAAATACTTTTAGCCAGTGAATTGTTACAATCATGAATGCCAGATACTTAGGGGGTGCCAGCAGAAACCTCCAAAGTTCAAAGGTGAATTTATTATCAAAGTACACAAACAACTCCACATACTAACTTGAGTTTCATTTTTCTTTGCATGTAGATCAAACAAATACAATAGAATCAATGAAAAGCTCCACACAAAGACTGACAAACAACCAATATGCAAAAGAAGAGTAACTGTGCAAATAAAAAGAAATAAGTAAATAAATAATACTGAGAACACGCGTTGCCAAGTCTCTGAAAGTGAGCCAATAGGTTGCGGAGTCAGTTCAGTGCCGAGGTGAGTGAAGTTATCCACTCTGGTTCAGGGACAGCCTCTTCTGCCCGGCCATCAGATTTCTGAATGGACATCAAACCCATCAATACCACCTCACTATTTTTTTTTCTCTTTTTGAACCATTTATTTAATTTAACTATTTAATATAGATATACTTACTGTAATTTACAGTTTCTTTATTATCATGTATCGCAATGCACTGCTGCCACAAGACAACAAATTTCACAACATATGCTGACGATATTAAACTGATTCTGTTCCTGAGCCCGATGGTTGAAGGGAAACAGCTGTTCCTGAACCTAGTGTAGTGTGCGACCTCAGGCTCCTGTACCTCCTTCCCAATGGCAGCAGGGAAGAAATAGCTTGGCCTGGATGGTGGGGATCCTTGATGATGGATGCTGCTTTCCGGTGGCAGCGCTCCTCGTAAATCTGATCAAAGCCGGCACCAGATAAATAATTAAAGGTAACAATTTTACCAGGCTATGGAACTGGACTGTGGAATAACATCAGAGATCTACCTAAGAGCCAGCACAAGTATGCAACACTGAAAATATATCTGCTGCATGCTGGTTAAAAATTGTTGTGAATTTTCTTTCATTTAAATCATTGTTTTTCTTGTTCAGCAATCTTTATGATAGTGGTAAGATTTAAATTTCAGTTAGCTTATTGTCAGCTGGTCACGCCTCAGAAGCTTGATTAAATTCTTTGAGTAAGTGGCAAAACAAATTGATGAAGGTAGAGCAATGGGTAAGACCAATAAGACCTTAAGACCATTAGACACAGGAGCAGAATTAGGCCACTCAGCCCACTGAGTCTGCTCCACCGTTCCATCATGGCTGATCCCAGATCCCACTCAACCCCATACACCTGCCTTCTCGTCGTATTGTTGATACCCTGACCAATCAGGAAACTATTAACTTCCACTTTAAATATACCCACTTACTTGGCCTCCACTGCAGTCTGTGGCAGAGCATTTCACAGATTCACTACTCTCTGGTTAAAAAAATCCACCTTACCTCTGTTCTAAAAGGTCACCTTTCAATTCTGAGGCTGTACCCTCTAGTTCTGGATACCCCCACCATAGGAAACATCATCTCCACATCCACCCTATCTCATCCTTTCAATGTTCAGTAGGTTTCAATGAGATCCCCCTGCATTCTTCTAAATTCCAGTTAGTACAGGCCCAAAGCTGTCAAATGCTCCTCCTTCCCAGAATCATCCTCGTGAACCTCCTCTGGACTCTCTCCAATGACAACACATCCTTTCTGAGATATGAGGCCCAAAACTGTTGACGATACTCCAAGTGCAGCCTGACTCGTGTCTTATAAAGCCTCAGCATTATCTCCTTGTTTTTATATTCTATTCCCCTTGAAATAAATGACAACACTTCATTTGCCTTCTTTACCACAGACTCATTGTGGGAATTAACCTTCTGAGAGTCTTCCACGAGGACTCCTAAGTCCCTCTGCACCTCTGATGTTTGAACATTCTCTCCATTTAGATAATAGTCTGCACTATTGTCCCTTTTACTAAAATGCATCATCATACATTTCCCAACACTGGATTCCATCTGCCACTTTTTTGCCCATTCTTCCAATTTGTCCAAGTCCTGCTGCAATCGCATTGCTTCCTCAGCACTACCTACCCCTCCACCTATCTTCATGTCATCCGCAAACTTTAACACAAAGCCATCAACTCCATTATCCAAATTATTGACAAACTGTGAAAAGTAGCGGTCTCAATACTGACCCCCGAGGAACACCTCTTGTCACTGACAGCCAACCAGGTCCCTTATATTCCCTCTCGCTGCCTCCTGCCTGCCAGCCATTCTGCTATCCATGCCACTATCTGTCCTATAGCGCCATAGGGTTTTATCTTGTTAAGCAGCCTCACATGTGGCACCTTATCAAATGCCAAGGAGTATTATGAGTAAGTGTGATGAACTTCGAGCATGGATCAGTACATGGAACTTTAATGTTGTGGCCATTACTGAATCTTGGTTGAGAGAGGGGCAGGATGATTAATGGGTGATTAATGCATCAGGTTTTTGAAGCATTAGACAAGAAAGAGAGGAGGTAAAAGGTGCGGGGGGGGGCAGGATTTGCACTACTAATCAGAGACAAAATCACAGCTGCACATAGGGGAGACATAATGGAGGTGTCAGGCACTGAGTCCATTTATGTAGAACTCAGGAATAAGAAGGGTGCAATCACACAGATGGGATTGTACTACTGAGCCCCTAATAGCCACCAGGACATTGAAAAACAGGTGTGTAAGTAGGGCCCAAAGGATCATTGGAGACCCAAGTCACCCCAACCACAAAATGTTCCAGCTGCTACCATCTGGGAAATGGTACCACAGCATAAAAGCCAGGAACAACAGACTCCAGGACAGCTTCTTCCACCAGGCCAACAGACTGCATGCTAACGCTACTGTATTTCTATGTTATATTGACTATCCCGTGTATATAATATTTATTATAAATTACTGTAGTTGCACATTGCACATTTGAATGGAGACTTAACATAAAGATTTTTACTCCTCATGTATTTGAAGTATGTAAGTAATAAAGTCAATTCAATTCAATTCAACTCAGCTGGGACCATCTTAGTGCAAGGGGTTTAGCTGGGGCAGAATTGGTTAAGTGGGCCCAGGAAAGTTTCATAAATCAATACGAGGGGCCGTACTGGATCTGGTGTTGGCTAATGAGCCTGGCCCTGTGACTGACCTTTCTCCACCTCTGATCTCCCCCGATGAGGACTGGCTCATGGGCCTCTGGTTTCCTCCTCCTGAAGTCAATAATCAGCTCCTTGGTCTTGCTGACATTGAGTAAGAGGTTGTTGTTACAGCACCAGTCAGTCAGATTTTCAACCTCCCTCCAATATGCTGATACGTCACCACCTTTGATACAGCCAATGACAGTGGTGTTGTCAGCAAACCACTTCTTTCCAGCTGTGGTAAGACTGCTGAATGGATCCTGACCCGGATCTGGGTCGTACCCTCCAAATATCGGGACCTGCCTCTCGGTTTTTTTTGCACTACCTTACTTTCGCTTTTCTATTTTCTATTTATGATTTATAATTTAAATATTTATTATGTTTTACTTTCGATTTGTACTCCAGGGAGTGCGAAGCAAAGAATCAAATATCGCTGTGATGATTGTACGCTCTAGTATCAATTGTTTGGCAACAATAAAGTAATAATAATAATAATAATAATAAATTTAAATACGACATTGGAGCTGTGTTTAGCCACACAGCCATAAGTATAAAGTGAGTGGAGCGGCGGTCTAAGCACACAGCCTTGTGGTGCACCTGTGCTAATGGAGACTGTGGAGAGATGTTGTTGACAATCCAAACTGATTGCTGTGGACCTGTGGTGGGCAAATTGGAGCGGATCCAAGTCGCTACTCAAACATGAGTTAATATGTTTCATCACCAACCTCTCAAAGCACTTCACCACTGTGGATGTAAACACTACCGGACGATAAACATTGAAGCAGGTTACCAATATCTTAGGCACCGGTAGAATTGTAGCCAGCTTGATGCAGGTGAGCACTTCAAACGACTAAAGCAAGAGGTTAAAGATATCAGTGAACACTCCAGCTAGTTGATGAGCACATAATAAACTAATTCAAATATAGAGGAATAGAACTTGCCATTCAGATTCATGATGCCTGTTAGTTTAACCTTGCCACTGGGAATTTGTATTTATTTGTTTGTTTGTTTGTTCGTTTATTTATTTAAAGATGCCATATGGAACAGGGCCTTCTAACCCACTGTGCTTCATCTCCCAGCAACCCACCTATTTAACCTTTGCCTAAACACAGGACAATTTACAATGACCAAGTAACCTACTAACCAAAATGTCTTTGGGCTGTGGGAGGAAGCCCTAGCACCCACAGAAAACACATGAGGTCTCAGGGAGAGTGTGCAACCTCCCTTCCGATGGCGCCAGAAATGAACTCCGAACTCCAAAGGCCTGAGCTGTAATAGCGTCACGATAACCGCTAAACTACCTTGGCGCTCCCCGGAATCCATCAACCAATTGTAGCAGGCCCTCAGTAAATTATATTACAAATAACCAGAATCAGCATGATTTTATAAAACACTTATTTATTTATTTATTACTTACTTACTTATTTATTGAGGTACAGCACAGAATAAGCCATTCCGGCCCTTTTAAGCCACGCCACCCAGCAATCCCCCGACTTAACCCAACCTAATGACGGGGCAATTTACAATGACCAATTAACCTACTAACTGGTAAATTGAGCTTGATAAATTTATTAGAGTTCTTTGAAAGTGTCATGAGCAGGATCAATCATGGAGAACCAGTAAAAGTTGTGACTGGACTTCAAAGAGATTTTTGGTAAGGTGCCAGATTAAAGAGAGGAGATTTTAGTATTTGAGTGATATATTAGTACAGAGAGATGTTTGGCTAATTGACAGAAGGCAGAAAGCAGAGATACATTGTTTGCAAGCTGTAATTAGGAGTGTTCCGGAGGGATTAGTGTTCACTGCTCAAATATTTATGATTTATGGCCATGACTTACCTTAAGAGACCAAATGTACTGTGTACCAAATTTGCAGATGAAGCAAGGATACATAAATAGATATGATTTACCTTATAGATATTTTTAGTGTATCTATTAATATGAATAGATTTGACAAAGTCCTGCATGGGACATTGGTGAAGAAGGAGCAGTCACTCAGCATTCAAGATTAGGTAGTAAATTAGTTTAGACATTGGTTCAGTGGGAGAAGCCAGAGAGTGGTAGTACTGTAGATGGTTGCTTCTCTGAATTTAGGCCTGTGACTAGCGGTATGAAACAGGGATCAGTACTGGGTCCATTGTTGTTTGTCATCTGTATCAATGATCTGGATGATAAAGCGGTTAAGAGGATCTACAAATTTGCAGATGACACCAAGACTGGAGATGTAGTGGACAGCGAGGAAGGCTATCATGGCTGGAAAAACAGATGGCAGATGGAGTTTAATGCAGACAATTGGGAGGTGTTGCACTTTGGTAGGACCAACCAGGGTAGGCGTTACACAGTGAACGGTAGGGCACTGAGGAATGTGGTAGAAAAAAGGGATCTGGGAATGCAGGTCCATAATTCATTGAAAGTGTCATCACAGGTAGATTGGGTCTTTTGGCACATTGCCCTTCATAAATTAAAGTATTGAGTATAGGAGGTGGGATGTTATGTTGAAGTTGTATAAGACATTGTTGAGGCCTAATTTGGAGTATTGTGTGCAGTTTTGGTCACCTACCCACAGGAAAGATCCTTTTCTTCTTTATATCTACTCAGCTAAGACAGTAGAGATGTCAGGTGGGCTAGTACGATGCTCCTCTTAGACCATAAGATGTAGGAGCAGATTTAGGCTATTTAGCCCATTTCTCGCAGCCCGTCTCCTGCCTTCTCCCCGTATCCCTCATCCCTTGACCAATGAAGAATCTATCAACCTCTGCCTTAAATATAGATAAAGACTTGGCCTCTACACCTTTCTTTGGCAAACAATTCCACAGATTCACCACCCTCTTACTAAAGGAATTCCTCCTCATCTCCATTCTAAAAGGACACCCCTCTATTCGGAGGCTGTGTCCTCTGGTCTTAGACTATCCCACCACAGGAAACACCTTCTCCATATTCACTCTATCAAGGCCTTTCACTATTCAATAGGTTTCAATGAGGTCATTCAGCATTCATCTGAATTCTGGTGAATACAGGCCCAGACCCATTAGATGCTCTTCATATGACAATCCATTCAATCCTGGAATCATTTTCATGAACCTTCATTGAACTCTCTCCAGTTTCAGCAAATCCTTTCTAAGATAAGGCACCCAAACATGCTCACAATATTCCAAGTGAGGCCTCACCAGTGCTTTATAACGTCTCAACAGTACATCCTTGAGTTTATATTCTAGTCCTCCTGAAATGAACGCTAACATCACACTGCAAATTAACCTTTAGGGAATTCTACACAACGACTCCTAAAACTCTTTGCACCTCAGTTTTTTTGTATTTTCTCTCCATTTAGAAAATAGTCAACCCTTTCATTTCTTTACCAAAGTGCATAACCATACACTTCCCAACACTGTATTCCATCTACTATTCCTTCACCTCTCTACTTAGTATCAACAAACCTTCCTGCTAGGATGTTAGTCCCCCTCCAGTTCAGGTGCAAACCATCTCTTCTGTACAGGTCCCACGTTCACTGGAAGACAACCCAATGATCCAAAAATTTTATATCCTCCCTCCTACACCAACTCCTTAGCCACGTTTTAAACTATATAATCTTCCTAGTTCTAGCATCCCAAGCATAAGGTATAGGTAGCAATCCTGAGATCACAACCCTGGAGTTCCTGCCCTTTAATTTAGCACCTAACTCTCTGAACTCCCTGTTCAGAACCTCGTCACTCATCCTACTCATGTCAATGGTACCTACATAAACCATGACTTCTGGCTGTTCACCTTCCCACTTAAGAATGCTGAGGACTCAGTCTGAGATATCCCAGATCCTGGCACCCAGGAGGCAACATACCATCTGGGAATCTCGTTCTTGACAACAGAACTTCCTGTCCATTCTCCTAACTAACAAATGCCCTATCACCACATCGTACCTCTTCTTCCCTCTTCCCTTGTGAGTCACAGAGGCAGACTCATGCCAGAGACCTGACCACTGTGACTTTCCTCTGATAGGTCAGCACCCCCAAACAGTTTACAAAGGATTATGCCTGTTGTTGATGGGGATAGCCACAGAAATACTCTGCCATGTCTCCTTAATCCCTTTTCCCTTCCTGACTGTCACCCAGTTTCCTGTGTCCTGCACCTTGGTTCTAACTACCTCTCTACATGTCTTATCTATCACCCCTTCAGCCTCACAAATGATCGGGAGTTCATCCAGCTCCAGCTCCAACTCCTTAACACAATTTGTTAGAAGTTGCAGATGGATGCACTTCTCACAGTTGTAGTTGTCAGGGACATTGCCAGGTCTTGCTGCCTTCCCACGGGGGAGGGGGGGTGGATCTCATTGAAACCTACCGAATGTTGAAGGGACTAGATAGGATGAATGTGCTGAGGATGTTTCCTGTCATAGGGGTATCCAGAACTAGAGGGCACAGCCTCAAAATTGAGGGATGACCTTTTAAAACCAAGGTAAGGAGGAACTTTTTTAGCCAGAGGGCAGTGAATCTGTGGAATACTCTGCCACAGACTGTGATGTCTCTGCCAAGTTCGTGGTTATATTTAACCCAGAAGTTGATTGTTTCCCAATCGGTCAGGGCGTCATAGGATATGGTGAGAAGGCAGGTGCATGGGGTTGAGTGGGATCCAAGATCAGCCATGATAGAATGTCTCATATCTTATTGTCTTATCCCACAAAGAGGAAAATGTATTCTAAAGGAAAGATGAAACAACCCTGGCCAACAAGAGAAGTCAAAGCCAACATAAAAGCCAAAGAGGGGGCATATAATAGACCAAAAATTAGTGGGAAGTTAGAGGATTGTGAAGTTTTTAAAAGCCAACAGAAGACAACTAAAAAAGTCTATAAAAAGGTAAAGATGGAATTTAAAAGAAAGCTAGTCAATAATATTAAAGAGGACACCAAAAGTTTCTTCAGATACATAAAGTGTAAAAGAGAGGTGAGAGTGGATATGGGACTGCTGGGAAACAACACTGGAGAGGTAGTAATAGGGGACAATGAAATAGTGGATGAACTGAATAAGTATTTTGCATCAGTCTTCACTGTGGAAGACACTAGCAGTATGGTGGAAATTCCAGGTGTCAGTAGGCATGAAGTGTGTGAAGTTACCATAACCAGAGAGAAGGTTCTTGGGAAACTGAAAGATCTGAAGGTAGATAAGTCACCTGGCCCAGACGGTGTATACCCCAGAGCACAGAAAGAGGTGGCTGAAGAGATTGTGGAAGCATTAGTAATGATCTTTCAAGTGTCACTAGGTACTGCAATGGTTCTAGAAGACTGGAAAATTGCAAATGTCACTCCACTTTTCAAGAAGGGAAAGAGGCTGAAGAAAGAAAGCTATAGGCCAGTTAGTCTGACCTCTGTGGTTGGGAAGATGTTGGAATTGATTATTAAGGATGTCAGTGGTATCATAGGATGACATTGTGGTTCTGTATTTATGGACTGTGGACGTTTTCAGATTTATGGTGCTTGCATGCTGTGTGTGTTTTTTTCACCCATCCCTTTTCCATTTTGTTGTATGAGGGGAGAGTGCTTAGGTTGATGTTCAGTTGTGTTCTGCCAGTTTACTTGTGTCAGGGTGGGATTGTCTTTTGGGGGTTGATGTCCCTGTTCTGTTATGTGCAGGCAGCTGGAGGTTTTGGGGGGTTGATGGTTGGGATGCCGTGGGGAAGTGGGTTTGATGTTTCTCTCTAAATGACTTTCATGCTCTTTCCCTGTTTCATGGCTGACTAGAGAAGACAAATTTCAGAGTTGTATATGGATACCTGCGAGCCTGGATAAGCCGGGATGTTTTTTTTTCCCCAGAAGTGTAGGGACTGAGAGATGACCCTAAAGTGGATGATAATATCATGAAGGGTATTGATAGTGTTAATAGCCATGGTCTTTTCTCTGGGGTAAGGAAGTCCTGACAGAAATGTCATGGCATCACGTATAGTAAGCAGTATATTTACTCCCTATGTCACCAGGATAGTTCAACAATGTTCAAAAAGAGGGGTGTGCATTGCACACCAATCAAGCAACCAATTTAGGCCTAGAGCATATCTGAGTGCTGCCATATTCGGTACGACATTGAGATTCATTTTGTTGCAGCTATTGACAGGAAAATAAAGAAATACAATAGAATTTAAGAGGAACTATACATTAGCAAAGAGTGACAAACAGCCAATGTGCAGGAGATTCATCTTGAATGAAGGTTGATAGAGCAGTGGGCTGTCAGAGAATGCAGAAATCTTTGAAGTAACCACCTCAGAAATTATCTCAGCCATCTTTGTTATCATACCGCACATATCGCTGTGGGTCCTAGAGGTAATTACAACATCACAGATCCAACGGGGCACCTTGCACCCCTGCCAACACTGCGGCGATAACCTTCAGTCATATCTATCTGCAGGATTTCAGCCACTCTAGGCTCTGGGCCACAACAGCACAGAGACAGTTACTCCAGGAGCCATGCCAGTCACGCCAGAAGAGGTTGACATCAAAGTGCTTCGCAGCCAATGTGCAGTGTGATGCCACCATCCTGTGTGAGAGCTTGCTAAAACATTGCCTACTCAAAGAAAAAACAACTTGTTTTCATTATACAGCTGCAGCTTCTAACAATCCGCTAATAGAGATATAGTTGCACACAACGTGCAGGTCACAGGAGACTGGATGACATTCAGGAAGGGGAAAGGGGTTAAGGAGCCGATGCAGAGTACCCCTGTGGACATCCCCCTTTGACAACAGGTATACCACTTTGGATGCTGTGGGTGGGGGGGGTTGACCTAACAGAGGAAAGTCACAGCGGCCAGGTCTCTGACACTGCGTCTGCCTCTGTGACTCAGGAGGGAAGGGGGAGAGGAAGCATGCCGTGTTGATAGGGGATTCATTAGTTAGGAGAACAGAAAGGAGGCTGTACAGACGAAAACAAGAATCCTGGATGGTATGTCGCCTCCCAGAGCCAGGGCCCGGGACGTCTTGGATCGAGTCCTCAGCACTGTGGGAGGGTGAGCAGCCAGAGGTC
The DNA here is from genome assembly GCF_963921235.1 of Mobula hypostoma. NCBI lineage: Eukaryota > Metazoa > Chordata > Chondrichthyes > Myliobatiformes > Myliobatidae > Mobula > Mobula hypostoma. The sequence goes on from NC_086100.1 coordinate 193,936,367, forward strand.
GTGGTCTATATAGGTACCAACGACATCGCGAGGAAGAGTGACAAGATTCTGCCAAGTGCTTTCAGGGCATTAGGTGCTAAGTTAAAGGCCAGGTTTGTGATTTTAGGATTGTTACCTGTGCCATGTGCTGGTGAGGTCAGAACTAGGAAGATTATACACTATAACAAATGGCTAAGGAGTTGGTGTAGGAGGGAGGGCATAAGATTTTTGGATCATTGAACACTCTTCCAGGGAAGGTGAGACTTGTACAGAAGAGATGGTTTGCTACTGAACTGGAGGGGGACTAATATCCTAGCAGGAAGATTTGCTGGTGCTTCACAGTGGCATTTAAATTAGAGGTGCAGGGGGATGGGAACCAGAATGCCAGAACATTTAGTGGAGAGGATGTGAAGGCAGATGTTGTTAAGTCCTCAGACAAAGTCAGGAATCAAAATGTTGAACTGATGTTCTGAGCTATTTATATTCAATGCAAAACGTATTGTAGGAAAGGCAGATGAGCTCAGGACAAGGATCAACACCTGGAATTATGATATTGCAGCCATTTGTGAGACTTGGTTGCAGGAGGGGCAGGGCTGGCAGCTCAGTATTCTGGGGCTCCATTGTTATAAGCACAACAGAGTGGGAGAGGTTAAAGGGGGAGGGGTGGCATTACTAGTCAGGGTAAATGTCACAGCTGTACTCTGTCAGGACAGACTGGAGAACTCATGTAGTGAGGCTTTATGGGTGGAACTGAGGAATAAGAAAGGTATGACCGTGTTAATGGGGCTATATTATAGACCACCCCCTCGTCACAGGATTTAGAGGAACAAATCTGTAGAGAGGTCGGTGACTGCTGCAAGAAACATAAAGTTGTTATAGTAGATGATTTTAACTTTCCACATATCAGAATCAGAATCAGGTTTAATATCACCGGCATATGCTGAGAAATGTGTTAACTTAGTTGCAACAGTGCAATGCAATACATAATAATATAGGGAAAACATTTAAAAAAGTAAATTAATTACAGTAATTAGATATATGCATATTAAATAGTTAAATCAAAAAAGTGAAAAAGCAGAAATAATAAAAGTGAGGTAGTGTTCATGGATTCAATGTCCTTTTAGGAATCGGATGACAGAGGGGAGGATGCTGTTCCTGAATCACTGAGTGTGTGCCTTCAGGCTCCTGTACCTCCTCCCTGATGGTAACAATAAGAAGAGGGCATGTCCTGAATAATGGGGGACCTGAATGATGGACACCACTTTTCTGAGACACTGCTCCTTGAAGATGTCTTGGACACTACAGAGGCTAGTAGGCATGGTGGAGCTGACTAATTTTACAACTTTTGGTAGCTTTTTTTGATCCAGTGCAGTAGACCCCCCTCCACCCCATCAGATAGTGATGCAGCCTGTCAGAATGCTCTCCATGGTACATTTGTAGGCGTTCTCAAGTGTCTTAGGTGACAAACCAAATCTCCTCACACTCCTAATGAAATATAGTCACTGTCTTGCCTTCTTTATAGCTGCATTGATATGTTGGAACCAGGTTTGATCCTCAAAGATCTTGACACCCAGGAATGTGAAATTTGCTGGCTCTCTCTATTGACTGAGACTCCCATACAGTAAAAGGTCTAGATGGGATAGAGTTTGTCAAATGTGTTCATGGAAGTTTCCTTAATGAGTACATAGAAGTCACAACAAGAGAGTGTGCAATACTTAATCTGCTATTAGGGAATGAGACAGGGAGGGTGACAGAAGTTTGTGTCCGGGAACACCTTGCATCTAGTATTCAGAATGTTATTAGTTTCAAAGTAAATATGGAAAAAGATAAGTCTGGTCTGTGGATTGAGATTCTAAATTGGAGAAAGGCCAAATTTGATGGTATCAGAAAGGATCAGGCAAGTGTGGATTGGGACAAGCTGTTTTCTGGCAATGGTGTACTTGCTAAGTGGGAGATCTTCAAAAGTGGATATTATCGACAAGGCACTTGACAAGGACCCACATGGGAGGTTGGTCAGGAAGGTTCAGCTGCTCGACACTCACGATGAAGTAGCAAATTGGATTGGGCATTGGCTTTGTGGGAGAAGCCAGAGAGTGGGTTGCCTCTCTAACTGAAGGCCTGTGACTAGTGGAGTGCCAAAGGGATCGGTGTTGGGTCCATTGCTGTTTGTCATCTGTATCAATGATCTAGATGATAATGTGGTTAATGGGATGAGCAAATTTATGGATGGCACCAAGATTGGGAGAGTAGTGGAGAGCAAAGAAGACTATCAGAGCTTGTAGCAATATCTGGACCAACTGGAAAAATGGGCTGAAAAATGGCAGATAGAATTTAATGCAGACAAGTGTGAGGTGCTGCTCTTCAGTAGGTCCAACTCTTCTTTAATGAGTAATTAATTTATATATATAAACAGTATATACACACACGTACACACATTGTTTATACATATAAATTCATTACTCATTAAAGAAGAGATACTTCGTCCAACTTCAACCATCTTACCAAGCAGGGTATAACCGACTGAGTGGTAGATGTGATGGGGTTAGAGTTTGTGCAGTGATGTTAGACTTGTGAAACGCTATTTAACTTTATCACCTTCCTTGTTTTAATTGGAAAGTATATATTTGTGTGTTCTTCATCCTTATGTCTGTGATTAATTACAGAGGTCAATTCAGATTCTGATTTATTTATCATGTGTACATCCAAACATGCAGTGACATGTGTTGTCTGTGTCACCAACCAACACACCCAAGGATGTGCTGGGAGCAGCCCACAAGTGCTGTCGGTTTCCAGTGCCAACATAGCGTATATATATATATATATAGCATCACCATAACATAGCACTGCTGTCTGTAAGGAGTTTTACGTTCTCCCATTGACCGCATGGGTGGGTTTCCACTGGGTGCTCCAGTTTCCACCAACATCCCAAAGACTTACGGGTTGGCAGGTTAATGGTCACATGGGTGGAATTGGGCAGCACGGGTTCATTGGGCCAGAATGGCCTGTTACCGTGCCGTATCTCAAAATACATAAATACTGCCAGTAGATTTCTGAACGGAAAATGATTCCATGTATACTACCTTACTATTTTTTGCTCTCTTTTTGCACCATTTTTTTTATTTTAGTGATGCAGAGGCGGCCATTCCATTCCTTTGAGCCAGCAACCCCCGAGAAAACTGGTTAGCCCTAACCTGATCACGGGACAGCTTACAATGACCAATGAACCTCTCTGGCATGTCTTCCAACTGTGGGAGGAAACCAGAGCACCCAGAGAAAAGCCATGGCAGGATATACAGAGATTCATTAGAGAATGGCACCAGAATTGAACTTCGAACTGCAGAACACTGCGAGCTGTAATTGGGTCATGCTAACCACTATGCTACCATGACACTCAATAAATTATTTTATATATGTATGTGTATATATACAAAACAACAAATTTCATGACGTAGATCAGTGGCAATAAACCTCACAAATGGCCCTCATTTACGCTGAAGTGAGATTAGAGGGGAGATGGTGCAACTCTGCCATCTGCTGGTACAGTTGCAGATGTGGACATCAATCAGAGGGACAATCTGCTGCGATCATATCAATGCAAGTCATCTGGCAATGGTGGAATAATGCTCGGACGTTCAGTAATTGTTTGACAGTCTATGTTGGGATTGCTATTTTATTAACCCCAACGTTTGAATATTGGTTCTTATAAAGATGAAAATGAGGATCAGATTTATTATTAGTGACTTAATGGGGCGCAATTTCTTGTTTTGCGGCAGCAGTACAGGGCAAAGTCATAAAATCACTATGTTATAGAAGTACATTCAGTGCCCACTTTACAAGGCTGCTCATTAATCTAAATATCTAATCAGTCAATCATACGGCAGCAGCTCAATGCATAAAGCACCCTTCTATTGAGCACATCTACGTACATGGAGTGCTGTTGCAAGAAAGCAGTATCAGGGACCCCCACCCGTCAGGCCATGCTCTCTCCTCACTGCTGCCATCAGGACGAAGGTACAAGAGACTTAGAACTCACACCACCAGGTTCAGGAAAAGTTATTACCCGTCAACAATCAGGCTCTTGAACCAAAGGGGATAACTTCACTCAACTTCACCTGCCCCATCAGTGAACTGTTCCCACAACCTAGGGACTCACTTTCAAAGACTCTTCATCTCATGTTCTTGATATTTATTGCTTATTTATTTGTTTTTCTCTTTTGTATTGGCACAGTTTATTGTCTTTTGCACATTGCTTGCTTGTCCACACTGTTGCTTGGGGTCTTTCACTGATGCTATTGTGTGTGTGTGTGGCCTCTGTCGGTCACGGTCGACCGTGGGTACTGCGCTTCTGGTGGTCACTGGTATGTCGAGCAGCATCAACTGTGGCTATTGAGGCCAATTCTGGAACGGCAGACTCTGCCATAGTTGCTGCATGTGTAGGGCGTCGTGGAATTGTTGTCAGCTGTCTGCTGTGCTCTCCGTTTAGCTCTACACTCCTCAAACTGACTCAGGATCACATTCAATGAATCTTAGGGTGGTATATGGTGACATATAGTGTATGTGCTTTGATAATAAATTTGCTTTGGACTTCGAGATGTAGTTGTCACTCAGACCAAACAGCAGAATGGGAAAGGAATGTGGTCTAAGTGACTCTGAGCACGGAATGATTGTTGGTGCCAGACAGGGTAGTTAGAGTATCTCAGAAACAGTGAATCTCCTGAGTTTACAGAGAACGGTGCGAAAAACAAAAGAAAACATCTAGTGAATGGAGCTCTGTGAGTGAAGACACCTTGTTAATGAGAGAGGTCAGAGGAGAATGGCCAGACTGGTTCAAACAAGGTGATAGTAACTCAGATAACCACGTGTTACAACAGTGATATGCAGAAGAGCATCTCTGAACATACAACATGTCAAACCTTGACGTGGACAGGCTACAGCAGCAGAAGACCATGAACATAGACTCAGTGGCCACTTTATTAGGTCCAGGAGGTATCTAACAAAGTGGCCATTACGTGTACAAATCTAAAACTAAGCAGAGCAGACCAAATTCCCAATTACTTCTTCCCCACCTGAAGGAGAAATGAAAGGAGGATCATTTGACAACATAACCAGCTGTGTGATCACCTTCCAGGTGTTTGCTTGGTGAATAATTAAAGAAAAACATTTTGCTGATATTCTGGCAACACACATCAAAGTTGCTGGTGAACGCAGCAGGCCAGGCTCTAGGAAGAGGGACAGTCAATGTTTCAGGCTGAGACCCTTTGTCAGGACTGCCTGCTGCGTTCACCAGCAACTTTGATGTGCGTTGCTTGAATTTCCAGCATCTGCAGAATTCCTGTTGTTTGCTGATATTCTGGCTTGGTTCTCCAAAGGTTAATCCAGCAGTGGTTAAAAACAGACAGTGTCTTTTTGGAAAGCCCAACGTCACCAGCTGACTGTGGCCTTTGTGTGTAATGAATATCCTACAGGACATTCTCCACCCAGACGGAGGTTAGCATGAGCATCTGAATCAGTTGATTGGAAATGTTCCAAGTATGTTTAGGGGAACTTGGAGGCCTACTCGCAGCACAGCTGATGAACAAGATGTTGTAACAGTTCTGTTTTGGACAACTCCTGCATCTACAATTTGATAGATTGACCTAGGCTCCAACTACCCCTCACTGTGACCACTCTCAGGGGATTACAAGGAATTATTCTCCATGAGGAGTTGACCGTGAAACTGAAACAATGAGACTGAGAAATCCTTGGCCTGTGACTGCAATTTGCAGAGAACATGCAGAGAAGAAATTTATGGCAGGGCAGAGACAACACAAGTCATTTAGACAAATGCTCCCTCTTCGCTATCCTATCAAATATTTCCAAAGCAAGTTTAGCAAAATTAGATACAAAGTAATACTCTTCCATCAAAAACTCCCAGAGCAATACTTTCTCTGCACAATCAAAGTCCAAAGTCCAAAGTAAATGTATTATCAAAGTAAAAATATGTCACCATATACAACCCTGAGATCCATTTTCTTGTGGGCAATCACAGTAAATACAAGAAACACAAGAGAATCGATGAAAGACCACACCCAATGTGCAAAAATGAAACAGCAAACTGCAAATACAAAAAGTGAGGGAAAGTATAAGAAATAATGATAGATAAATATATAAGCAATAAATATTGAGAACATGAGATGAAGAGTCCTTGAAAGTAAGTCCATAGGATGTGGGAATAGTTCAGTGAGGGGTCGAGTGAAGTTATCCCCCTTGGTTCAAGAACCTAATGGTTGAAGTGCAATAACTGTTCCTGAGTTCCTGAACCTGGTGTGTGGGTCCTGAGGTTCCTGTACGTCCTTGCTGATGGGAGCAATGAGAAGAGAGCATAGCCTAAAACAGTGGCCCCCAACCACCGGGCTGTAAAGCATGTGCTACCAGGCCGTGAAGAAACGATACGAGTCAGCTGCACCTTTCCTCATTCCCTGTCACGCACTGTTGAACTTGAACATAGAGTTGTCAGCTGTCCCATATTTGCCGGGGCATCCCGTATATTGGGCTAAATTGGTTTGTCCCATATGGGACCGCCCTTGTCCGGTATTTCCCCCGCTGAGGTAGACTGTTTCTGTGAAACCTTTCGTGCCGAAATGGCGTCAAGCAAAGAAGCAATTACCATTAATTTATATGGAAAATTTTTTGAGCGTTCCCAGACCCAAAAAACAACCTACCAAATCATACCAAATAACACATAAAACCGAAAATAACACTAACATATAGTAAAAGCAGGAATGATATGATAAATACACAGCCTCTATAAAGTAGAAATAATGTATGCACAGTATAGTCAGGAAGATGAAGGCAAAACCGATTTGTGGGGGGGAAACAATTGGCACGTACACGCATGCGCAAACAGGTGCCCGCGCAAGGCTTCATGGTCATGGTATTCTTTCCTGGGGTAAAGTGTCCCGGGATTTGACTGCTACTTTTGTCCCTTATTTGGGAGTGAGAAAGTTGGCAACCCTAACTGTAAAAGACAAGTTGAGGTGAGTTTAACCCTATTTGAACTCCCCCCGAACGGTCCGCAAGAATATTGTCAATATTAAACCGGTTTGCGGTGCAAGAAAGGTTGGGGACCCCTGGCCTAAAAGATGGGAGTCCTCGATGATGGATGCTGCTTTCCTGTGACAGCACATTACCTATCCAGAATGAATGGAGTTGTTTTTTTCAATATTACAGGGGAAGGAATGAACAGAGCAAAGCCATTAATGAGTGGAGAAGAGTTATTTTAATAGGACTGGATAATTTATGAGCACCTCAAGGTCTCATTCAATGAAGCCATTGAGATGTGTACAGCTGGTTCTATGCAACATCCTCAGAAATTCAGAGGAGCTATCAACTCAGTAATTTCACTCAAAAACCACGTTAGGCATCAAGACTATAGTGAAAGGCCCCATTCCCGTGCTGTCGTTTTGGGGTGTTCTTGGGCTGAGAAATGACTTGTCTCTGAGCCTACGGAGTATTCAGGTTTAGCTTTTAAATTCAAAGGAGCTCACATTCGAGGTAAGATTTCTCTGGCGATGTAAGTGGCATCAAAGGAGTTCATTTGGATACAGAATGTGGATGTGCATGCGGTGTGCAAGATGATGGGTTCTGTCTTCTTCAGTGGGCTCAGTCAGTGGATGTAAAAGGCAGAGTGCTCTATTATCTATAAAGATGTAGCAATAATAGGGCTGTAGCAGCAGGAGATTTTAATTTCTTTAATATTGTTTGGGACTAACACAGTCCTAAGGGAAAAAATGGGGCATAATTTGCTGGACGTTTGATAGAGGTACACAAAATTATGAGGAGAATAGATAGGATAAATGCAAGCAGGTTTTTGTTTCCACTGAGGTCAGGTGGGACTACAACTAGAGAGCATGGGTTGAGAATTAAAGGTGAAATGGTTAAGGGGAGCATGAGGGAGAACTTCTTCACTGAGAAGGTGCTGAGTGTGTGGAATGAGCTGTCACAGGAATTGGTGGACATGGGTTCGATTTCAACATTTAAGGGAAGTTTGGATAATTATATGGATGGGAGGTGTATGGAGGACTATGGTCCTGGTGTGGGTCGATGAGACAAGGTAGAGTAATAGTTTGGCATGGACTAGATGGGCCGAAGGTCCTGCTTCTGCACTGAAAAGCTCTGTGATTCTACAAACGTTTGTATTTATCTTGGGTGAGGCACGTGCATTGGTTCTGTTTCATAAACTCTCCTGAATTGTGAGCGATTTTATCAGTGCAGGAAGTTCCTGCATCTCTCTCACTATCATTCCATTGGGAATCTCAAAGGATATTTTCAATTAGGATAATGTCTTTGAAATAGATAAGATATGAAGCAAAGATAAGACCCATATACATCAAAAGCTCTTCCCATGGAGTTTAGCTGTGTCTCACATTTGCTGTCCAGCTTCTTCCATCCTAAAAGACATAGGCGCAGAATTAGGCCATTCAGTCCATCAAAAATGTTCTGCCATTCAATCATAGAACATAGAACACTACAGCCCACATTGCTGTCGACCTTTTAAAATCTCTAAGATGAATCTAACACACGGCCCTCCATTTTTCTATCATCTATGTGCCTATCCAAGATAATGTATCTGCCTCTACCAGCACCCCTGGCAGGGCAATGCACTCTCTGTGTAAAGAACTTAACTCTGAGATCTCCCCTATACTTTCCTCCAATCACCTTAAAGTTATGCCCCTGTATTACCCATTTTCACCCTGGGAAACAGTCTCTGACTGTCCACTTGTTCTGTACGGATGATTTTTTTATTAATTCCATTCTCCAGCCACCTCCCTGTAATCCATATCCCCCTTACCAGTCGAGAACCAATGAATCTCAACGTTAAATACACTCAATGACTTGGTCTCCACAATCCTCTTTGGCAACCAATTACACAGATCAACCACCTGCTGGCTGAAGTAATGCTTCCTTATCTGAGATTTACAGGGACTTCCACTTATTCAGAAGCTGTGCCTTCAATCCTCGCCTAATCAAAAACATCCTCTCCATGACCACTCCATATATTGTGCTCATTTCCAATTCCAAAATGGTTAATATTTGGATAAGAAGAAAACATTCTTGATCCTGTCTTACAAAATGACATATAAGACCGTCAGACACCGGAGCAGAATTAGGTCATTCAATCCATCAAGTATGCTCCTCCACCCCATCGTGGCCGATTTCTTATCCCTCTGAACTCCATTTTCCTACCTTCTCCCCTTACTAATCGAGAACCTACCAACTTCCACTTTAAATACAGTCAGTGACTTGGCCTCCTCAGCCATCTGTGACAAGGAATTCCACTGATTTACTGGTAAATGGATATGCTTGTATTCTGAGGCTGTGCCCACTGCTCCTAGACTCCCCAATTGTAGGAGACATCCTCTCCGTGTCCACTCCATCTAGTTGTTTTGTTATTGGCACCGTAGAATTTCCTTTCACTCTATCCAGAATTGGACGGCAACCTTCTTTTTAATAAAAAGATTAAAAAATAGCTTTGTCTGTCACATGTACAACATTGGCCGCCGTCTACCATCACTGACCTCCACAGCCATCCGCAGCAATGAATTACACAGATTCACCACCCTCTGGCTAAGGATCAACTAGCACTCAGTAATGGAGCTCAGGTGGGCTGCAAAAACACAGCTCACTTCATAAACTTAAATCTCTTTTTAAATTACAGAAATTAACTTTACTCATAATAAAACAAAATGTATAAAGGAAGCAGTGTAAGGTGCTTCTATTCATGGCCAATACATTCCATAGTGTTGACCTATTGTTTTAAGCTGCTGGAGTGGCTGCCTGGAGTGATAAACCATTTCAACGTCTGAGGAGCTTCCCCACTCAACTCACCCCCTCCATGTGCAATAGTGGAAGGAGGGTAGGCTGTGACCTTTCCTCACAGAGGCTTAACCATGACTGCTCTGAGCTGCAGTGCACAGCACGACAATGATTTTATGTGTTGCACTGTACTGCTGCCACAAAAAAATCAAATTTCATGACATATGTGAGTGATGATAAACCTGATTCTGATCTGGGTCTCTATTGTGGACTGAGAGTGGGGAGGGGGCAGGGAGAGTAAAATCATGGTTGGGAAAAGGGAAAGGGAGTGGGAAGCACCAGAGAGGCATTCTGTAATGATCAATAAACCAAGTGTTTGGAATCAAGTGACCTTGCCTGGTGTCTCAGTGCTGAGTGTGTCTGCACCCACACCATTCCCCACCCCACCCGTCACTCCTTCTCTGTCATCTGTCCCACAACCCTCCCACTGCACTCCACCTTTACCACTCCCACCAGATTTATACGCATGTTTTCCACTCCACATTGACAAATACAGTACTCTGCAAAAGTCTTTAGGCACCCTAGCTATATATACGCGTGTGTGTGTGTGTGTGTGTGTGTGTGTGTGTGTGTGTCTAAGACTTTCGCACTGTACTGTACATCAGGAAAGCAATAGCAGAATGCAAAATAGAGTGTTTCAGTTACAGAGAAAGCAAAGAACAGGCAAACAATAAGGTGCAAACACTAGAATATGGTAGATTGAAATATCAAGAGTTCATCTTCATCACAAAAAAGGACCAGTAAGCTTTGCGCAGAACAAGGGGTGTATTTCACCAAGTTGATGATCTTCCAGCAGCACGATGTCTGACGGTGAGTGTACCTGTGAATGATCTGAAACCAGCACCCTTGACAGTCCTTCTCAAAGTCATGTACTTTGATAGAGGAGATACAGGCATAAACTATTTTCTAAAGAGGAAACAAATTCAAGCTTCCCAAGATGGCGTTGGAAGGATTTCAAAGTGGTGGCGCATTCAGATGCAACAACCACTTTGTCTCCGGGTGTAATAGTTTGTCCATGTCCTGTACGTCTACGTTATGATCAGAAAACACTGTTGGCTATTACATATACTGTGTACAGTAATTCCACCACACTATTTATGTGTGACTCATCTGTAGATTTTATCCTACCTTCATAAGTTATGTGTGTTATGTGTACTACTGTGCTTTACACCCTGGTTCAGAGAAATATTGTCTTATTTCTATATACATTATATGGTTATATACATGTACATAGCTAAATGACAATAAACTTCTTTTGACTTGACTTCAGAAATCAGAGGTGCAAAGGGACTTGGGAGTTCTAGTGCAGGATTTCATGAAGGTTAATTTTTAGGTTGAGTCAATAGTAAAGAAGGCAAATGCAATATCAGCGTTCATTTCGAGAGAACTGAAATATAAAAGCAAAGATGTAATGCTGAGGCTTTATAAGGGTTTAGTCAGACAGCACTTGGGGTACTGTGAGCAGTTTTTGGCCCTGTATCTAAGAAAGGATGTGCTAGCACTGGAGAAAAGTTCACAGGAGGTTTGTGAGAATGATTCCATGAATGAAAGGGTTAACGTATGAGGAGTATATGATGACTCTGGAGTTTAGAAGAATGAGGGGGAATCTCATTAAGGTTTACCAAAAAATTGAAAGCCTAGATAGACTGGACCAGGAGAGGATGTTTCCATTAGTTGTAGAGTCCTGAACTCAGGTTACAGCTCCAGAATAGGAGGATGTTCCTTTAGAACAGAGATGAGAAGGAACTTCCTTAGGCAGAGAGTGGTGAATCTGCGAAATTCATTGCTGCAGGCAGGTGTGGAGTAGAGTATATTTAAAGAGAAAGTTGCTTGGTTCTTGATTAGTCAAAGCATCAAAGTATGGAGTGAAGGTAGAAAAATGGGGCTTAAAAGGAAAATAATTACTGAATTAACTAGCCCTAGTCAACAGGCTAAGTAATTTACAAGTTGTAGATATCACAGGCAAGGCCATCAGTTATTGCCCGTGGTGCTGCTGCAGGTAAGTACTTCATTGCACCTGTGCACACATGTACTTGTGCAGATGATAATAAACTCCACTTAGATTTTGTTAAATGCCATGAAAACTGCTGGTTGAACAAGCAAAGACACTCTCCTGTTTCTGTTTGGATGTTGAAGAAACCAATAAATTAATTCAGGAATGTGAGGCCCTGTTAAAATATGAAATGGTCTCACTGAAAGGCAGAGTCCCTGGAAGAGGTCAAATAGTCCATCACTTCTATTTACCGTATATATTCACATGCATCACAAGGTATTAGCTCCTGAAGTAAATTCATCTAAAATTCATCGGAGTGACTCAATCTATCACTCAGTAATATATCCTTTCTGTAGATTGTTTAGAAAGCGAGAAGTTCATAACCAGTCGTCATTGAGGGATCAGTCGTGGAAAGGGTGAGCAGTTTTAAGTTCCTGGCGGTCAACGTCTCTCAGGAGCTAACCTGGACCCTACATATCATTGCAGTAACAAAGCAGGTATGACAGGGGCTATATTTCATTTGGAGTTTGAGGAGATTTGGTATGTCACCAAAAACACTTGCAAATCTCTGTCGACGTAGCATGGAGGGCATCCTATCTGGTTGCATCACCGTCTGATGGGCGGTGGGGGTGGAGGCGCTGCACAGGATCAAAATAAGCTGCAGAAAGTTGTGAACTCATTCAGCTCCATCATGGGCACTAGCCTCCCCAGCATCCAAGACATCATCAAGGAGCAATGCCTCAAAAAGGCGGCATCCATCACTAAGGATGCCCATCACCCAGGACATGCCCTCTCCTCATTGTTACCATCAGGGAGGAGGTACAGGAACCTGAAGACACACACTTAATGATTCAGGACAGCTTCTTCCCCCCTGCCATCCGGTTCCAAAATGGACATTGAACCCATGAACACTACCTTTTTGCACTATTCATTTAACTTTTTATAATATATCTACAAAGTTTGTACATATTATAATTTACAGTTGTTTTATTATGTATTGCCACATAGCAAAATATTTCACCACATATACCTTCTTCTTCTTCATGTGCCTTGCACGTTACATGCTTGGGTGATCATGGCTCTCCACATCGAATGATCCTTCGCAGCGTCAATGGTATCTCGCACACTGAGATCTGTTAGTTCTTTCGCAGTGTCCATATATTTTCTTCTTTGCCTTCGTCTATCGCTTTTCCCAGGCATACGGCCTTGTAAGGCATTCTATTTCTCCCTTTCTGATGACATGGCCCAGGAATTTAAGTTCCTTTCATTTAATGTTCTCATTAAAGATCTTTTTGTATGGGCACGTTGGAGTACTGTCTCATTAGTTACCCTATCTCTATATGATATTTTCAGCATTCTTCTAAGAAACCACATTTCTGTTGCTTCTAAGTTTCTTTGGAGTTCTGGTGTTGTAGTTCATGTTTCGGAAGCATACAGCAAGATTGACCAGATGTAACATTTTAGATTTTAGTAGCCTAAGCCTTGTTGTCATAGAAATGTGTCTGTTGGTAAAAATGGGTTTCATTTTTTGGAAGTTGGTTTTGGCAATGGCAATTCTTCTTTTTATTTCTACTTTACTTCTAGCATCTTGTGATATAAAACTACCAAGGTAATTAAAGCTGGTCTTTTGTTCAATCTCTTGGTTACCGATGTACAATTGGCAGTTGCGAGTATCCTGCTGTTTTGATATTACCATACACTTGGTTTTTTTACAGTTGATGGTTAGACCAAAATCTGCACTTGTTTGTACTACTTTGTCTGGGAGGATTTGTAGGTCTTCTGCAGCACTTGCTGTTAGGGTGGTATCGTCTGCATATCTTATATTGTTGCATATCACATATACCAGTGATATTAAACCTGTTTCTGATTCTGATGGTGCTTCATTAGTATTTGGGTGTCTTTTAAAGTTTAAATTTCAAAGTAAATTTATTATCAAAGTTTGGATACGTCACCATATTGTACCCTGAGATTCATTTTCTTCCAGGCATTTACTGTAGAACAAAGAAATACAGATAGAATCAATGAGAAACTACACACAGACTAACAGACAACCAATGTGCAAGCAAGTAATTAGGAGAGAAATTATATGCTATTTTCAACTCCAAAGAGGTTGGAGTAAATGAGTAAGATAATCTCTCTGCAATCACATGGAAGCTTGGTATATATGCACCTGGATTGCTGTTATAATTTCTTTACCTAAGAGAGATGCAGCAAAGATGTTTCGTAGAACACACGAGTCCTCATCGAGGAATCGGCGAAGGGAGAGCGGCTTCAAGTCCCTGATTGTCAACCTCTCCGAGGATCTAACTAGGGCCCAACACATTTATGCAATCATGAAGAAGTCACAGCAGTGGTTATGCTTCATTAGGAGTTTGAGTATGTCATCAAAAACTTCAGCAAATTTCTATTGAGCATTCTGACTGGTTGTATCACTGCCTGGTATGGAGGCTCCAATGTGCAGGACTGAAATATGTTGCACATGAATGTAGACTCAGCGAGCTCCATCACGGGCAAAACACTCCCCACCATCGAGGACATCTTCAAAATGCAGAGCCTCAAGAAGGCGGCATCCATCATTTACACCCCTCATCATCTGGGAGGTGCCCTCTTCTCAATACTACCATTAGGGAGGAGGTATAGGAGCCTGAAAACACACACTCAACATTTTAGGAACAGCTTCTTCTCTTCTGCCATTAGATTTCTGAATAGTCCAAAAACCCACGAACACTACCTCGTTATTCCTCTTTTTCATTATTTATTTACAACACTTAGTAATAGTTATGTCTTGCACTGTATTGCTACCACAAAACAATAAATTTCATGATATACGTCAGTGATGATAAACCTGACTCTGAGATTCACCAGATTGATACATGGGATGAATGGGGTCTTTTGAGGAATTATTTTTATTCTGTGGATTTTAGAAAAAGAAAGTTCGGAAGCAGCTGGATTGTGTCAAGAACCAGGACCAGGTCTAATGGATCTAAAGGAGGTTAATGGAGGGAATATTCAACTATTAGTGGTAGTGTCCTTCAAAGTTCAAAGTTCAAAGTAAATTTGTTATCAAAGTACATATGTGTCACCATATACTACCGCGAGATTTGTTTTCTTTCGGGTATACTCAGTAAATCCAGGAATCGCTATAGAATCAATGAAAGACCACACCCAATTGGATGGACAATCAAAGATTCAAAGAACACACATCAAAGTTGCTGGTGAACGCAGCAGGCCAGGCAGCATCTCTAGGAAGAGGTACAGTCGACGTTTCAGGCCGAGACCCTTCATCAAAGATTCAAAGGTTCATTTTATCATCAAAGTATACGTGTATAATCTAACCCTGATAATTGTCTACTCCAGATAGCCGTTAAATGCAGAAAGAAATAGACATCAACTCCTTCCCCCACCCCCGGAATGGAAAAAAAAGAAACAAAACTCACATACCCCAAAAGTCCCCCCCCAACAGCAAGAAAACAGTGACAATAACAGTCCCCCACCCTATCACTAGCAGAAAACAACAATGACAATAACAGAGCCCGACCCCATCAGTCACAGAATAAACAACAACAATGTGCAAATACATCACAAAAAAAACAAACAAACAAACAAATAATTAACAAATATCAAGAACATGAGATGAAGAGTCCATGAAAGTGTGTCCTTAGGTTGCGGGCATGGTTACTGATGGGGTGAGTGAAGTTGAGTGAAGTTCTCCCCACTGGTTCAAAAGCCTAATGGTTGTAGTGTAATAACTGTTCCTGCACTTGGTGGCGTGGGTCTTGAGGCCCAGTCAGTATACTCTCCACCGCACATCTACAGAAGTTTGTCAAAGTTTTAGAAGTCATGCCGTATCTATGCAAGCTTCTAAGGAAGTAGAGGTGATGCTGTGCCTTCTTTGTAATTGCATTTATGTGCTGAGCCCAGGACAGGTCCTATGAAATTATAACACCAAAGCATTTAAAGTTGCTGACCGTCTCCACCTCTGATCCCCCAACGAGAACTGGCTCATGGGCCTCCAGTTTCCTCCTCCTGAAGTCAATAGTCATTTCCTTAGTCTCGGTGGCATTGAGTTGTTGTTGTAGCACCACTCAGCCAGATTTTCAGTCTCCCTCCTTTATGCTGATATGTCACCACCTTTGATTCGGCCTACAACAGAGGTGTTGTCAGCAAACTTGGATATGGCATTGGAGCTGTGTTTAGCCTCACAGTCGTAAGTGTAAAGCGAGTAGGGCAGGGAGCTAAGCACAAAGCCTTGTGGTGCACCTGTGCAGATGGAGGTTGTGGAGGGAATGTCGTTGCCAATTTGAAATGACTGGGGTCTGCAAACGAGGCAATCAAAGATCCAATTGCAGAAGGAAGTACTGAGACCAAGGTCTGGAGTGGATGATTGTATTGAAAGCCAAGCTCTAGTCAATAAAGAGCATCTTGACCATCAAGAATGCCTAACGTGCTATTTCACACTCTCACTTTGGGAAGTCTGATCACCTGGCTGCACTTCTACTCCATGAGTATAGGCAGAGACTGAAGACTGCAGCACCAGTGGTGAAGACCAAGCAGGTATGGACGAGGGAAGCACAGGAGTGATTACAGGACTGCTTTGAATTGGTGGACTGGACTGTATTCAGGGATTCATCTTTGAATCTGGGTGAATATGCTGCAGTTAATACCGACTACATTAAAACCTTTGTGAATGAGTAAGTGCCTACAAAGACTTACTGAACATTCCCAAACCAAATGCCGTGGATGAACCAGGAGGTACGTCATCTGCTGAAGGCTAGATCTGTAGCATTCAAGTCTGGTGACCCAGGTCTGTACCACAAAACCAGATATGATTTGTGGAGGGCTAGTTCAAGGGCGAAGAGACAATTTTGAACGGGGTTGGAAGTGACATTGGATATAGGCCAACCCTGGTAGGGTTTGCAAGACATTACTTCCTGCAAAGCGAAACCCAATAACAACACTGTGCTCAGTTCTGGCTGCCTCACTACAGGAAGGATGTGGAAGCCATAGAAAGGGTGCAGAGGAAATTTACAAGGACATTGCCTGGATTGGGGAGCATGCCTTATGAGAATAGGTTGAGTGAACTCGGCCTTTTCTCCTTGGAGCGACGGAGGATGACCTGATAGAGGTGTATAAGATGACGAGAGGCATTGATCATGTGGATAGTCAGAGACTTTTCCCCAGGGCTGAAATGGTTGCCACAAGAGGACACAGGTTTAAGATGCTGGGGAGTAGGTACAGAGGAGATGTCAGGGGTAAGTTTTTTACTCAGAGAGTGATGAGTGCGTGGAATGGGCTACCGGCAACGGTGGTGGAGGCAGATACGATAGGGTCTTTAAGAAACTTTTAGATAGGTACATGGAGTTTAGTAAAATAGAGGGCTATAGGGAAGCCTAGTGATTTCTAAGGTAGGGACATGTTCGGCACAACTCTGTGGGCCGAAGAGCCTGTATTGTGCCGTAAGTTTTCTATGTTTCTATGAATAGCAGCAATGCTTCACTAGCAGATGAACTCAACGTCTTCTATGCCCACTCTGAAAGGGAGAATATAACTACAGCTGTGAAGATCCCTGCTGCACCTGATAATCCTGTGATCTCTGTCTCAGAGGCCGATGTTAGGTTGTCCTTAAAGAGGGTGAACCCTCGCACGGTGAAAGGTCCCGAATGAGTACCTGGTAAGGCTCTGAAAACCTGTGACAACCAGCTAGCAGGAATATTCAAGAACATTTTCAATCTCTCACTGCTATGGCCAAAAGGTCCCACTTGCTTCAAAACAGCAACAATTACGCCAGTGCCTAAGAAGAATAATGTGAACTGCTTTAAAGACTATCACCCGGTAGCTCTCATATCTATAGTGATGAAATGCTTTGAGAGGTTGGTCATGACTAGACTGAGCTCCTGCCTCAGCAAGGACCTGAACCCCTTGCAATTTGCCTATTGCCACAATAGGTCAATGGCAAATGCAATCTCAATGGCTCTTCACTCTTAGACCACCTGGACAACACAAGCACCTATGTCAGGATGCTGTTCATTGACTATAGCTCAGCATTTAACACCATCATTCCCACAATCCTGATTGAGAAGTTGCAGAACCTGGGCCTCTGTACCTCCCTCTGCAACTGGATCCTTGACTTCCTAACTGGAAGACCACAATCTGTGTGGATTGGTGATAACATCTCCTCCTCGCTGACGATCAACACTGGTGCACCTCAGGGGTGTGTGCTTAGCCCACTGCTCTACTCTCTGTATACACGTGACTGTGTGGCTAGGCATAGCTCAAATACCATCTATAAATTTGCCAAAGATACAACCATTGTTGGTAGAATCTCAGATGGAGACGAGAGGGCGTACAGGAGTGAGATTTGCCAACTAGTGGAATGGTGTCGTAGCAACAACCTTGCACTCAATGTCAGTAAGACGAAAGAGCTGATTGTGGACTTCAGGAAGGGTAAGATTAAGGAATACATACCAATCCTCACAGAGGGATCAGAAGTGGAGAGGGTGAACAGTTTCAAGTTCCTGGGTGAAAGATCTCTGAAGACCTAACCTGGTTCCAACATATCAATGCAGTTATAAAGAAGGCAAGACAGTGACTGTACTTCATTAGGAGTTTGAAGAGATCGGGTATGTCAACAAATACACTCAAAAACTTCTGTAAATGTACCGCGAAGAGCATTCTGACAGGCTGCATCACTGTCTGGTATGGGGGTGGGGGGCCGAAAGAAGTTGCAGAGGGTTGTAAATTTAGTCGGCTCCATCTTGGGTACTAGCCTACAAAGTACCCAGGATATCTTCAAGGAGTAATGTCTCAGCAAGGCAGCGTCCATTATTAAGGACCTCCAGCTCCCAGGGCATGCCCATTTCTTACTGTTACCATCAGGTAGGAGGTACAGAAGCCTGAAGGCACACACTCAGCGATTCAGGAACAGCTTCTTCCCCTCTGCCATCCGATTCCTAAATAGACATTGAACCCTGAACAGTATCTCACTTTTTTAATATATATTATTTCTGTTTTTTGCACAAATTTTAATCTATTCAATACACATATACTGTAATTGATTGATTGATTTATTATTTTATTTTATTATTTTTTTCTTCTTCTATATTATGTATTGCATTGAACTGCTGCTGTGAAATTAACAAATTTCATGACACTTGCCAGTGATAATAAACCTGATTCTGAAATCTTCACTATTTTGAATTGAATTGATATTACTTATATCTTTCATATACATGAGGAGTAAAAATCTTTCTGTTACATCTCCGTTCAAATGTGCAATTACAGTAATTTATAATAAATATTATGTACAACAGGATAGGCAATATGACACAGAAATACAGTTGTGTCAGCATGAATTAAGCAGTCTGATGGCCTGGTGGAAGAAGTTGTCCTGAAGACTGTTGGACCTGGCTTTTATGCGGCGGTACCACTTCCCGGATGATGGCAGCTGGAATAGTTTGTGGTTGGGGTGACTCAGGTCCCCAATGATCCTTCAGGCCCTTTTTACATACCTGTCTTTGGAAATGTCCCAACTAGCGGGAAGTTCACATCTGCAGATGCGCTGGGCTGTCCACACCACTCTCTGCAGAGTCCTGTGATTGAGGGAAGTACTGTTTCCATACCAGGCAGTGATGCAACCTGTCAGGATGTTCTTAATCATGCTCCTGTAGAAAGTTCTTAGAATTTGGGGGTCCATACCAAACTTCTTCAATGGTCTGAGGTGAAAGAGGCGCTGTTGTGCCTTTTTCACCACACAGCCGGTATGTACGGACCACATGAGATCCTCAGTGATGCTTATGCCAAGGAACTTAAAGCTGTTCACCCTCTCAACCCCAGATGCATTGATGTCTATAGAGGTTAGCCTATCTCCATTTCTCCTGTAGTCCACAACCAGCTCCTTTGTTTTTTGTGACATTGAGAGAGAGATTGTTTTCTTGACATGACTGTGTCAGGGTGATGACTTCCTCTCTGTAAATTGCCTCACATTTATTTGAGATTAGACCAATTAGTGTAGTGTTGTCAGTAAATTTAATTAGCAGATTGGAGCTGTGGGTGGCGACACAGTCATGGGTATAGAGAGAGTAAGGAAGGGGCTTAGTACACAGCCCTGAGGGGCACCGGTGTTGAGCATGGCCAGATGTTCAAGTGTTGAGTGAAGAGCCATAAAATGGGATTTGCTGTGGACCTGTTGGACAGATTAGAGTGGATCCAAGTCCCTTCACAGGCAGGAGTTAATATGTTTCATCACCAATCTCTCAAAGCACTTCATCACAGTGGACATATCTAAGTGCTAGTGGATGATAATCACTGACACAGGTCAGCTTCAATGTTAAACTGAGAACTCATCTGCCTATATGGTCAAGCATAAGTAAAATATATGTCCTTCCCGTGACTCTGTGGGTTTCCTCTTCGGTTTCCTTCCACATTCCAAAGCTGTCCTGGTTCGTAAGTTGATTAGTCACATGGGTGTAATTGGGCGGCACCGACTCAGTGGGCCAGAAGTGCCTGTTACTGTGCTGTATCTCTAAATATAAAACAACATTTTAAAAGGAACTCACATATTCGTCCAAGGGCTTCTTTACTAGATTCAAAGCAAACAAATAGTTCTCAGCCATCAAAACAACTGGGTCGTGTGATTTTAATACACAGCAATTATCATTTGAGTACAAGGAAGTCAACAGCTATGGTCATGAGCAGAAAATAAGAACGGAAACATCTGGGTTAGCGTAACACTTTACAGTACCAGCAATCCAGGTTCAATTCCTGCCACTGTCTGTAAGGAGCTTGTATGTTTTCCCCGTGGACCAGGATAACCAAGGGGTAAAGGATAACTACACTCATTCTACTTCCGGTCTCACTCTAAGGACTCTTTTATCTCGTTATCTCAGGCTCATTATTTTTTGCTATTTATTTATATTTGCATTTGCACAGTTTGTTGTTCATTGATCCTGTTTACAGTTACTGTTCTATAAATTTGTTAAGTATGCCCGCAGAAAAAAAATCTCAGTGTTGTATGTGGTGACATGTATGTACTTTGATAATACATTTTACATTGAGGTTAGAACTTACTCCTTGCTCATGATGCTACTGGCGTTTAGGGCAAGCACGAAGGTTCTTCGTCTGTCCTTAGCCCCTCTATGCTGTTTCCTTAACAGTCAGGGTTGTTAGCTAGCCCTGAGCTGAACCTCTGAACCTGGAGGACCAGTGAACCATTCTTAGTTTGGCCTCTACCCTTTGACCTGTTTGGCATGGTTGACCTACCAAGAGCCAAAGCAGAAAGTCCTGACTCCAACCAACATTGTTTTCTGTGTCATTGAGGCATGCAAGTCTCCAAACCATGACAAGGCCTACCTTGGAGGAGATAAGCACATGGATGACAGAAAAATAGAGAGCTATGTTAGAAGGAAGGGTTAGATTGGTCTCAGAATAGATTAAAAAGTTAACATCATGGGCCAAAAGGTCTGTATTGTGCTGTAGTGTCCTACACACCAAACGCCTTTGGAATGTGGGAGGAAACAGGGAGAACGTACAGATAGCAGTAGAATTGAACCCGGATCCCTGTCACTGTAATAGCATTACACCAATCAATATGCTATCTTTTCCAACTGACCCCAATTGCATCTGCCCTGGGAGTGTTTTATGCTGCTCTACCTTGCACCTAGCCTCTGCTGTCCCTGCACTGCGCTGTTTAATGGGACAATGTAGGAAGAGCTTTACTCTGGAACTGACTCATGTGGCACCTGCCTAAGGTACACTTAGTGTCCATGTTATTAGGTACACTGCACACCTGCTCAGTAATCCAATATCTGATCAATCATGTGGCAGCAAAGCAAAGAAAAAAGGATGCGGACATGCTCAAGAGTTTCAGTTGTTGTTCAAACCAAGCATCACAGTGGGGAAAAGATGTGATCCAATTGACTTTGACTCTGGGATGATTGTTAGTGCCAGATATCGAGGTTTGAGTATCCAGGAAACTGAGGAACTCCTGGGATTTTCACACACAACAGTCTCTAGAGCTGGGATTCTCAACCACCTTTTTTATGCCATGGACCAATACCGTAAAGCAAGTGGTCCATGAACCTTGGATTGGGAACACCTGCTCTGGAGTTCACAGAGAATGGTGTGAAAAACAAAAAACATCAAATGAGCGGCAGCTCTGTGGGCAAAAACGCCTTGTTAATGAGAGAGGTCAGAGGAGAATGGCTAGATTGGTTCAAACTGAGAGGAAGGCAACAGTAACTCAAATAACCATGCGTTATAACAATGGTGTGCAGAAGAACATTTCTGAATGCACAGCGCCTCAAACCTTGAAGTGGATAGGCTATAGCAGCAGAACACCATGAATGTCGACTCAGTGGACACTTTATTAGATACAGGAGGTAGCTAATAAACTAGCCATTGAGGATACATTTGATGGAACAAATCATAGAGAGATTTAGTATGTGTCCATTTCATGGCTTGGGAGTGCTTAATGCTGATACATCATTGCCTTATGTGCAAAAAAAAGTTTAAAAAAAAATAACAATAAACAAAATGCACAAAATAAATCTATGGCCATTATCTCTGTCAACTCAGCCACTTGCGTATTAAAAGGAATTACCAAGGGCTTTTACAGCTGAATTTACTCAGGACGTTCACCGTTAATCCACCTTTATCTGAGCTCATTAACTTTGGCCTATTTTATTTCAGTTGTGTAAAGATCTGTGAAAGTGCACTGGCCAAACTTTCAAGTGCGTATATTCAACCCTGTGAAATGCAAACAACAGGATTCAACATCCTAAGCCAGTGGCCCACTACACCTTCTTCAACTAAGTAAAACTAGCTGTGGAATGCTTTGGCTGTTCCCTTCAGGAGGGGTTCCGGTTCTGTGAGGGATCTAAGGGAATTTAGCAATTTAAAAGGAAAGCCACAAAATGGAGGGATTAAGAAGGAATTCTGTTAGATGTTCAGAGTACCACAGAGAGCAATCTAACTGGTTGCATTACCATCTGGTATAGAGGGGGCCACTGCAAAGGATCGGAAAAGGCTGCAGAGGGTTACAAACTCAGCCAGCACCATCACGAGTACTTACCTCCCCTGCGTCAAGGACATCTTTAAAAGGCAATGCCTCAAAAAGGTGGCACCCATCATTAAGAACCCCCCCCCCATCACCCAGTTCATGAACCTCTTCTCGTTGCTACCTTCGAGGAGGAGGTACAGGAGCTTGAAGACACACACTTAACATTTCAGAAACCGCTTCTCCTCTGCCATCAGATTTCGGAATGGGCTATGAACCCATGTTAACTATATGGCTATTAATTTTTCTTTTTGGTTGCTCTCTTTTTGCACGACTTATTTATTTTTTCATAGTTATTATCATGATTTATAGTTTTTATTACTGTGTATTACCTGTCGCAGAGCCTTCCTGTCTGCCGCAGTGCAGTTTCCATAGTGGTGCAGTGATGCAGCAGTTTAGGATGCTCTCTACTGCGCTTCTGTACAACAACATGAGTTTATAGTCCAGCTTCAGAAAGTAGAGAGAGGCACTGGTGAGCTTTCTGGCTGTGTACGATGCATTCTGAGACCATGAGAGGTTGTGCAAAATGTGCACTCTCAGGAGTTTAAAACGGCTATGGTCGTGCCTCCGATGTAAAGAGTGGGTGTGAGTGGCGCGAGATCTCCTGAAGTCGATAACCATCTGCTTTGTCTTGTTGACGTTAAGGAAGAGGTTTTTGCCCAACACCAGGCTTCGAGCTCTTCTATCTCCCTCTTTCAGCCACTGCACTCCTTGTTTTATAAATTATGTAATGCAGTCCTCTCTTCTTCATCTCTTCTTGCTTTTATCTACCTTAAAAAGTGATTTCCACTCCTGTTTTATGGATTACAGAATATAGTCATCTCTTTTTCTTCATCTTCGAACCTAGAGCACTTTAGCACAGTACAGGCCCACAATGTTGTGCTGACCTTTTAACCTACTCCAAGATCAATCTAACCCTTCCCTCCTCCATAGCCCTCCTTTTTTCGAACACCCACATGCCTAACAGAGTCTCTTAAATATTCCTAAAGGATGTGCACCTACCACCATCTCTGGCAGCGTCTTCCATGTATTTACCACTCTCTGTGTAAAAAAACTACCTCTGACAACCCCACCCGCACTTTTCTCCAATCACTTTAAAGTTATGCTGCCTCGTATTAACAATTTCTGCCATGGGAAAATGTCTCTGGCTATCCACTCCATCCATGCCCATCGTCATATTGTACACCGCTATCAAGTCACCTCTCAATAAGACCCTATACCTCCATGTAATTTTCCTGTATCACCATAATAAGAATTTCAATACTTACCCTATCTACACCTTTCATAGATCTGTCTATGGAGGGATAAGTCATTGTAATCTACAGGGTTACTACATCCATATCTATCCGTGTGATAGCATCACCTACTTGACTCGAGATAATCAGCAATAGGGAGCTTCACATTAGCATACTGTCTCATATTAGTTAGCTGAATTGCAGCAGCTTTCCTGGTCATCTCTTTCACAGTCCCCTTTCTACTGGTGGTATTATGTTATCATTTTCTTAATTCTACCTGTCTCAGTTAGACCATACAGCATAGAAGCAGATTCAAGTCACTAGGCCCATTGAGTTTGTTCCACATTGCATCATGGCTGATTTATTATCCCCCTCAAACCCCATCTCCAGCCTTCTCCCCAGTGTTATGTCTTGTAATTCCAGAAACTAAGTGAAAGAGAAACACAGGAACGGGTTATGTTTGGTCTACTTTATTTTTCTTTCCTTTTTTTTCCAGTGAGGTGCTCACATATGACGTGGTGCTGTAATGACATACAGTACGCCATCCACATACTGCTTGCGTATAACCCATAACTATGTAAACAAACAAAGAATGCTTAATCAAACTATATATTTACAATATTACTCAAACATTATTCAGATATTGAATACACTACACTCATAACCTTTGACACCCTTGCTAATCAAGAACCTATCAACCTGATGTCCATTCTGAGTGGACACCTCTCTATTCTGATGCTGTGCCTTCTGGTCCTAGATTCCCCCATGACATGAAACATCATCTCCACAGTAATTATGTACAGTAATTATTTTGTTATTGTCACTGTCGCATTTCATTTTGCACTACTCAGATTTGCACTACAAACGTCTTTTAAGATAGAAGATTAGCTTTATTTGTCACATGCGCATCATTGGCTGCAGTCCACCATTACTGCAGGACTTGGCTGTGTCCAGGACAAAGAAGTGAGTAAGTAAAATCGTCACTGAAACTACTCAGCAAATTTCCTTTTCCAAAAGCTCCCATCTGGAAAGTGCTAAAGGGCTAATAAGGCAAAAAAAAAACTTCATGTTATCTTAAGGTTTCTTTCCCTTGGCAGTTGACTGATAAACCATTCTAGTCAGCTCCCTTCCACCCCCCTCTATCTAATAACTGTCCAAAACTAAAAACACTTTAAACCACTTTTTCATAATGCTGTTTTCACTGTAAGTACATACTGGTAGTGTGTATTAGTGCACATTTTATTCCATGTCTATAACTCCTAACTTTATTTTATATAATTCTTTATTCTGTATAATCATTGAATGCTATTTTTTTTTGTTGCATGTAGTTTGTTCCCTGACCAACACAGCACAGCAATTTTCCCAAACATGTAAATGTATTTGGCAAATAAAGTTGATCCTTGAAACTTCAAAACACACAGTGAAATGCGTCACTTGCGTCAACAACCAATACTGTCCGAGGGTTGTGCTGGGGGCAGCCCACAAGTGTTGCCAATCTTCTGGCCCATAACTTACCAACCATAACTGCCGATAATTTGACTGTTTTGAACTGTTGGAGGAAATCGGAGCACCCAGAGCTAAGCCACGTGGTCACAGGGAGAACATGCAAACTCCTCATAGACAGCGGTGGAATAAAACCTGGGTCACCAGCACTGTCAAGTGCTATGCTAAACACTATGCTACCTTGCTGCAGAAGTGAGTATTCACATTGTTCTGCTATTTTGCACTTTTCATTGTATTTTATATATACAGTTTACTCTGTGGGCTTCATGTGAGCAAATCCTGATTAAGTCTCAGCCCAAAACAGCAAGACTGCCACCATAGATGCTGCCTGACCTGCTGAGTTCCTCCAGCATTTTGTGTGTGTGTGTGTGTGTTGCTCTGGGTTTCAAGCATAGAACATAGAAATCTACAGCACATTACAGGCCCTTCGGCCCACAATGTTGTGCCGACCATGAAACCTACTCTAGAAGCTGCCTAGAATTTCCCTACCACATAGCCCTCTAATTTTCTAAGCTCCATGTACCTATCTAAGAGTCTCTTAAAAGACCCCACTCTCTGTGTGAAGCACTGACCTCTGACATCACCCTTGTACCTACTTCCAAGCACATTAAAACTTTGCCCCTCGTGTTTGCCATTTCAGCCCTGGGAAAAAGTCTCTGGCTATCCACACGATCAATGCCTCTCATCATCTTATACACCTCTGTCAGGTCACCTCTCATCTTCCATCACTTCAAGGAGAAAAGGCCAAGTTCACTCAACCTATTCTCATAAGGCATGCTCTCCAATCCAAGCCACATCCTTGTAAATCTAAATCTCTTCTGCACTCTCTCTATAGTATCCACATCCTTCCTGTGATGAGGTGACTAGAACTGAACACAGTACTCCAAGTGGGGTCTAACTAAGGTCTTATATAGCTGTAACATCACCACACGGTTTTTGAACTTAGTCCCATGGTTGAAGAAGGCCATCACACCATATGCCTTCTTAGCCACACTGTCAACCTGTGCAGCAGCTTTGAGTGTCCCATGGACGTGGACCCCAATATCTCGCTGATCCTCCATACTGCCAAGAGACTTACCATTAATATTATGTTCTGTCTTCAAATTTGACCTACCAAAATGAACCACTTCACACTCAGCTGCAGAATCTCCTGTGTTAAGGAATTTAATTGCACCCTAGAGTATAGGACAATAAACTAATTGGAATTTGGATCTAGCTACACTTGGAAAACACTTGAAGATAAACATTTGATGTGGCTCAGTGAATTGAATTCTTGCATCTAAATCATGAGATGGTGGGGTCAAACCCACCCCTGATACCCACGTCTTAATCCAAACCAACATATTAGCACTGGAGGAGTGTTGTATCCTCAGAAGGCAATGTCTTTGGATGCCATTTTATCATAGGCCCTATCTATCCTCAGCAGTGTACAAAACACTGAAATGTCTAGATAGGGTGGATGTGGAGAGAACGTTTCCTATAGTGATGGAATCTAGGACCAGAGGGCATGCCCTCAGAGTAGAAGGATGTAGAAGGAAGAGATAAGGAGGTACTTCTTTAGCTCGAGGGTGCGGAATCTGTGGAATTCATTGCCGCAGATGGCTGCAAAGACCAAGACATTGGGTATATTTAAAGTGAAGGTTGATAAGGTCTTGTTTGGTCAGGATGTCAAAAGTTACATGGAGGAGGCAGGAGAATGGGGTTGAGAGTGATAATAATTCAGCCATGATTGATGGGCCGAATGACCTAATTCTACTCGTAGATCTTATGGTCTTATGGACACAGTGACATCTAAATGTCATGCAAGTGTTTTTCACCAGAGTTTGGGGGCTTGGACCTACCCTTCAATTGTGACCAGGGTAAAAAGGGAACAATTTCATAAGCAAATTGCTGCTACTATGTATAACACGGGTGGATTGCTGGCAAGACTTTTCAGGAGCTTTCTCATAACTGAGAGCAGGAGGGGGATAAAAAGCGAAGGTGATTACAAGTAGGAGAGTTTCTGTTTGAGAGTGTACCTGGGTGGGGTAAGTCAGCTGTTTCCCTCGGTGCCTTGAGGTGAACACATGGAGAATGAAGAAAAGATTAAAATATGCCTGCATGCTGCAAGAAGATTAAAAGGAATGCAGAAATGAATACAATGACAGTGAGTTCCATTATTGATGGTCGACAAGATATGGGCTCCTTTAATCTGTCCTCGGAGATGGGTCCTGTGCACAAAGCGAGGCAAAGAAAAAATGAAGTAATAACCCAAGAGAGCTTCAAAGACACTGTTATCTTCCGCCCCTTGCTACAATTTATTTCAATGTTTCAGTCGCTTTTTATATTTCTTTCCCGTCTTATTAATCACCTGCTTTGATCTGATGGCAGTACTTAACAGAAATGGAGACAGTGCTAAGTGGTTTCAGATACAATGGTTTAGTGATACGTTTTTTAGTTACAGGAAACCTAGTCTCTTGCCCCACCACATGACAAATGTTGGCGGCCGCAGTTGCTCCTGCCATTTGCTTTTGGATGTGGCTGCGGGAGAGATAAGACACAAAAATACTTGCAATTTGTACAGTTTTCACTGTGCTGCTGAGATGATTGTAGAAAGAAAGTACAGGACCCCCCAGGACCCCACCATCAGTTACTACCCCTCAGCCATCAGGCTCTTGAACCAATGGGGATAACTTCACTCAATTTCACTCGTCCCATCGCTGAACCGTTCCAGCACTCCTGAATTGCTGGAGATATAGCTAACACCTCTTATATCGTCTCTTCCATAAGCTCCAACTGCAGGGTCAGAAAATGGCCATCTCACACTCTTGTGTTGATCTAGTCTTCACTATTTCCCAGGTCAGATTTAGTTCACAATCAGTTTCATTATCACGGGCATACAGTACAGTGCATAAAACTTAGGCACACATGTATGGTTCCTAAGGTTGTCATAGTCGGGGGTGATAGTGGGGATAAGCTCCCACTATCTATAAAGTGCTCCTAATGGTGTGCGTCTCTAACAGCCTCTGCGACAACACTAGTATCAAGCTGTATCGGTGCTTCCCTTGGACTACATCAGTGACGTGGAGAGGGTGAGCCTGCTGCATGGGCAACAGCCGGTTCTTCAAATCGTCCCGCCCACGCTTGCGCCCTGGAGAGGACACTCCAGCACCGCTACTCAGCGTTGACACAACACAAAAAGCATTAGTTACCAGTGATAAGCCACTGCAATCGATTGGTGCAGAGTGAGGCACCGGGGCTGCTTCTAATGGTGGGAGAGGTCCTAGGACCTCACAGGGCAGCTACTGCCCGCCTCAAATCGGCGCTGCCTGGCCACGGTCCGTTTGCTCCACTGGGTGTGTGGGGTGCAGGATACATAGTCATAGTAGTCATAGTCATGGTCATACTTTATTGATCCCGGAGAAAACTGGTTTTCGTTACAGTTGCACCATAAATAATAAATAGTAATAAAACCATAAATAGTTAAATAGTAAATACCCCCAACAGGTGAATCAATAAACTTACACCTGGCAAAAAAAGGAGACATCAAAAGTATCCAGCCCTCAAGACATGTACTTGGAATGTACCGACCATGACACTAGGCCTTACAGAAGACCTGCAAGATATGAGTGAAGCCCGCAAGACCATAGTCATCAACAACGAACTGAACAGTCTACAGATGGACATCGTCGCCCTTCAAGAAACAAGGCTCTCCTAGAGGAAGACTTCTCCTTCATCTGGCATGGAAAGCCACCAGAAGAGCCCAGGGAGCATTGTCAATAAAATCTGCAGATGCTGGACATTCAAGCAACACACATAAAATGCTGGTGGAACGCAGCAGGCCAGGAAGCATCTATAGGAAGAGGTACAGTCGAGATATCGGGCCGAGACCCCTCGTCAGGACTAGCATTTTGTGTGTGTTCCAGGGAGCGTGGTGTTGGCTTTGGCATAAGAAACAGCCATTTGTCCATTACAGAGCAAGACTGCCCCACAAAAGTCATCAACAGGAGAGGTCATCATGGACAGAACACAACAGATGGAACTCTGGGTAGAACATTACTAGGAACTGTATGCCAGAGAGACTGTCGATACAAAGAAAGCTCTGAACACCATTGAATCTCCACCCACCATGATTGAACTTGATGTAGACCCCACACCGGAGGAAATCAGTGAGGCACTAGAAGCACTTTCTTCTGGGAAAGCACCAGGAAAAGATGGCATCCCTCCTGAGGTTCTCAAATGTGCCAAGGGCACCCTCGTCCCAGAGCTGCATCAAATCCTCTGCCAATGTTGAAGAGAAGGCAGCATACCCCAAGACATGAGGGAGATAAACAGTTGAAGTTTTGGGACAAGGCCTTACAATAGCATTAAGAAAAACCTAGGATGAAGAGAGAACAGGAAGATATCTTCATAATATCCAGACAGAAGTGGGATGGTCAAGGAATGCAAGAAAGAGTAGAAGGGAGGACATGATAATATTGAGATTGATGTTTAGGCATACAGGGTTAAGTAGTACATTAACAGGGTAAAATAGGTACCGTTCGGATATGTCGGTCCATGGCCTCCTCTTGTGCCAAGAGGAGGCCATCCTCAGGGTGGAGGAGACCTTATATTCCATCTGGATAACCTCCAACCTGATGGCATGAATATCAATGTCTCCTTTCAGTGAAAAAATTCCCTTCCCTCCTCTCTTCTTCTATTTTCCACTCTGGCTTCCTATTTCATCTCACCTGCCTATCAGTCTGGGTCCCCTTCTCCTTCCCTTTCTCCCATGGTCCACTCTCCTCTCCTTTCAGGTTCCTTCTTCTCCAGCTCTTCTATCTTTCCAACCCACCTGACTTCATTGATCACCTTCAAACTATCCTCCTTCTCCTCTCCCTATCCTTTAATTCCGGTGTCTTCCCCCTTCCTTTCCAGACCCGAAGAAGGGTCTCGGCCCAAAACGTCGGCTGTTTGCCATTTTCAGTAGATGCTGCCTGTCCTGCTGAGTTCCTCCAGCATTTTGTTTGTGTTGCTCTGGATATCCAGTATCTGCAGACTTTCTCATGTTATAAATAGTAATTTGTCTTTAATGAAGAAACACAAAAAATAGGAGGTGTGAGTATTGTAATCAACAAGAAATGATTGAGCATATACAGGTGAGAGGTCCAAGATATAATCAAGATAGGTGATGGCTGATTCTAAAGTTATCAAGAAAATTTATTTTATTCTACTTAATAGAATAGAATAATAGAATAAACTACCTGCAATATTTTACAGAAAGGATTGCAGGATTATTGTTTTAAATATACAGTATAGTGCAGTTCCTTATGAATACAGGTAGTTTTAATAAAATTTGATACAAGTATAAATATATAGGATTTAGATATCCTGACCTACACTCTAGTTCAACAGATAGTGGTAAAGCATCTTAAAAACTGTTTGCCATCCAACATAAATCCTCCGAAGATGAAGAAGGAAAACATAACGTCTTTGTTGAAGAGTCTCAGCCTAAAACATCAATTGTTTATTCCTCTCCATAGACATAAAAAAGGTTGGGAACCCTTGTTCTAGAGACTGTTCTGCATGAAAATCCCTGGAGATCAGCAGTTTCTGAGATACACAAGCCAACTATGCAGCACCTTTGGCCCATGACGTTATGCCAAACGTTTAACCTACTGTAAGATCAATCTAACCCTTCCCTATCACAAAGTCTTCTATTTTTCTTTCATCAGTGTGCCTATCTAAGTTATAAATCGAAGAATCCCTGATGTTGCTTGACCAGCTGAGCTCCCCCAGCATTTAGTGTGTGTTGCTCAAGGCTTCCAGCATCTGCAGAATCTCTGGTGTTTCAGATTAGAACTGATTTATAAACTTAAAACAGAAAATGCTAAATCCATTAGTCAGAAGTAATCTGTGCCTGCTTTCCTTTATCAAATCAAATTATTTTTAAGTGGCTATAAATGTCTTCCTTGATTATTATTGCTAAAAGCTTCATTCCCATTTGAGGATAAACATACTATGTAGAAAAGTACAGCACAGCAGCAGGACCTTCTACCCACAAGGAGTAAGCAGAAATTGCAGTTAGAAATGGAATTGGTTTATTATTGTCACTTTGAGTAGAAACAGAGGAAAAAAAGCACAATGAGTGTGACAGAAACTAGGGGGAAAAAAGAGGAAACATAAGAAAGAAAATGAAGAATGACTATGATGTTCCAGATGCTGTCAGGATTAGGGAGCATGTCTTATCTGAATAGGTTGAGTGAGTTAGGGTTTTTTTTCTTTGGATTGAAGGAGAATGGGAGGTGACTTGGTAGAGGAGCTTAAGATGATAAGAGGCATAGACTGAGTGGACAGACAGTATTCTTTTTCCCAGGATGGAAATGACTAATATGAGGGGCTTAATACTAAGGTGACTGCGGGAAAGTGTAAGAGGGATGTC
Organism: Mobula hypostoma; assembly: GCF_963921235.1. Classification (NCBI taxonomy): domain Eukaryota; kingdom Metazoa; phylum Chordata; class Chondrichthyes; order Myliobatiformes; family Myliobatidae; genus Mobula; species Mobula hypostoma. The sequence goes on from NC_086100.1 coordinate 193,968,385, forward strand.
AGAGGTAGGTATTTTATACAGAGCGTGGAATGCGCTGCCAGGGGTGGTAATAGAGTTTCTCAGGGATTCTTAGATTTATAACTTAGAGAGGCAGATTGATGAAGGAAAAATAGAAGACTATGTGGTAGGGAAGGGTTAGATTGATCTTAGAGTAGGTTAAAAGTTTGGCATAACGTCATGGGCCAAAGGTGCTGCATAGTTGGCTTGAGTATCTCAGAAACTGCTGATCTCCAGGGATTTTCATTGTTACGTATCCCATAACTGGGTTGCCAAACCAGCAGAAATGGATCACTCAGTTGGAGTCTGGAGCACTAGAACTAAGAAAGTTTTATTAAAGAAATAAGCAACACAGTAATCGAAAGGATAATAAATGCAACAGTTCAGCGATGATAAACACACATGTGCACAGAATTAAGATAACAGCATCAATCAAGCTCTATCGTTGTCTAGGGGTAAATGACCAAATTTCAAAGTGACTCAAAGTTCAGTCCAGTTTAGTAGTTCAGTTCGCAGTAATCGTTGCCATGGCGATGGACAATGTGGGGGAAGAGAGAGATAGAACAGGAACAACTGATCATTCAGAACGGCTTCACTCACAGACCGGCGAGATGGCTCACAAGCAGCTTTTGGGCGGGTCCTTGGTGATGTCACCTGAGGTCACCGACTGTGACCCCTCCTCCAGATGCGGTCGATCCTCTGCAGTGAACCCGGCACCCAGGCAAGGGCGGACACACACCGGGTTCCCGCTGATCGTACCTTTCCACCCTCGTCGTTGTCTGGTACTTCTCACCCACTCGTGAGAGGCGCACCGCTTTCAGGGTCTCGTTACCTCGGGTGGCGTGTGTCTGCCTTAGCGAACCTGTCCCTTTTTATCCCCCTGCTGGGGCATCGCCTGTCCATTACTTCAAACAGTTCAAGGTTCAAAGGGGGGAGCCGCTCCAGACAGCTCTCTCTCCCCCGTTCCTTCATTACACATCGCCAGACGCTGCTCCATTGTTCCTTATCTCTCCTTCCCCTGAGGGCAGGTGGCAGACCACTTGCTGATGTCACTGATGCTAACCCAGGCCAGCAAACATCTTAATTTTATGTGTATTCTCGTCACATCATGCAGAACAGTCTATCGAGCAAAGGTTCCCAAACTTGTTTATGTCTATGGACCAATATCATTAAGCAAGGGGTCCGTGGAACTCCTGATCTAGAGTGTACAGAAAATGGTGCAAGGAACAAAAAAAAACATCCAGTGACCGGTGCTTCTGTGGGCAAAAAAGCCTTGTTAATGAGAAAGGTCAGAGAAAAATGTCCACACAAGTTCAAGCCGACAGGAAGGTGGCAGTAACTCAGATAACCATGTGCTACAACAATGGTGTGCAAAAGAACATCTCCGAATGCACAACATATCGAACCTTGAAGTGGACAAGCTACAGCAGCAGAAGACAACACTGGGTTCCACTCCAGCACCTAACAAAGTGGCCAGTGATTGTATATCAAAGCTTTAAAGTCCTTTATGGCCTTCAGAGATTAGGAAGGATGTTGAATATGAAAGAGATAGAGTAGGCCATTTGCTCTATTCTGATAAGTCAAGGAGATTTAGGCAGAACTTTCATATTTCTGAATTAAACAGTGCTAACACTGTTCCCACAACCTACGGACTCACTTTCAAGGAGTCTTCATCTCATGGTCTTAATATTTTTGCTTGTTTATTTATTATGTTTTCTTTTTGTATACGCATAGTTTGTTGTCTTTTGCACATTGGTTGTTTGTCTTTCAAACACAATTGATCCTATTGTGCTTCTTTGTATTTACTGTGTAATGCCTGCAAGAAAATGAATCTTAGGGTTGTATATGGTGACATAGGTATACTTTGACAATAAAATTACTTTCAACTTTGAACTTTTAGTGGCACTTCACTGTACTGGTCCCATTTTCCATGACTCCCAAAACATCTATTGATCAATTTTGAAAATATTAGTGACAGAACCTCAACCTCCCCCTTAGATAGAGAACTTCAAAGATTCAATACTGTCTTGGTGAAGTAATTTCTTTGCATTTCATTCTTGAAAGCTGAATCCTTATTTTGAGACTAGGACCTTGTTCTAGACACTCCAACCAGGGAAAGCATCATCCCTAAATCTACTTCTCAAACACTACACATTTCATTAAGATTGCCTATCATTTTTTTCTAAACCATAGGGAATACAGAACCAGTCTACATACCCAATCCCAAGAGTCCCAAGACGTAAGGGCACAGCCTCAGAATATAAGGAAGTCCCTTTAGAACAGAAATGAGGAGTAATTTATTTAGCCAAAGAGTGGAATTCATTGCCACAGACAACTTTGGAAGCCAAGCCATCAGGTATATTGAAAATAGGAGTTGGTAGATTCTTGATTAGTAAGGATATCAGAGGTTATGGAGAGAAGGCAGCAGAATGGGGATGTGAGGGATTATACATCAGAGCTGATCGAATGGCCTAATCCTGCTTCTATATCTTATGGCCTTAACATCTAATCAACTGGCGAAAATTCAATGCACTCCCTTCCTATCATTCTTAGGTGGGAAGACCAAATATGTACATTATATTGCAAATTTGGCCTTACTGAGACCCTATTCAATCACAGTACAACATCTTTACTCTTGCAATTGTATAATCTTGTTATAAGACAAATACCTAGCTTATCTTCTTTGCTACACTCACAGTCATTCACATACAAAAACATATGAACAACGCTTTTCATCTTCTTGCCACTTCGAAAGTACTCCACTTTTCCATTATTTCCATCAAAGTAGATGATCTCACATTCTCTCCACAATATTTTCCATCTGCTATATCCACACCTATTCACTCAACCAAATTATGCCTTCTGTAGCTTCTCCCAATAACTTACTCATCCATCATCAAATCTATTACAACACACACTCAGCAGATCAGGCAGCAGCTAAGGAGAGAAGGGAAGAGTCGATGACTCTTCGAAGACACCAAGACCTTTCATCAGGACTAAAATAATGATTTTTTATTCCTCTCCATAGATGCCGCCTGACCTGCTGAACTCCTCCAGCATTTTGCATGTGTTGCTCCGGATCTGCAGAATCTCTTGGATCTATTACACTTACAATCCTGTCAAATCATGATAAAGGCTGTGAGTAGCTGAAGCCCCACTGGCACCCACAGGTCAGAGCCAGCGAATCAATAGAAGGCTCTAGCCTGTGGGCGCCAATTTATGTCTACCATTTTCTGTCCATTAACCAATCCTCTATTATTGTTGTCTAAATTTCCCATTACAATTTCCTCTATTATAGTTCATTGCATTGTCCAGATGTCAAACTCTCTGGCCTGGAAATCCCTGATTTGTATCTCTCTCCTTTATGAAATAATAGTTACATTTACTAATTGTAACAACCATTCTAGAACTATGGAATTTCTAAAGATAACAAACACATTCACAATCATCTCTGCATCTTTTTCAAGGGCCTCAGGATGCAAGATTATGTATAAAATGTGTGGATTTATCAGATTTCCCTAAACCTAATTCTCTCATAATTATCAAGGTACATATATATCACTCTATACTACCCTGAGATTCATTTTCTTGCGGGCATATTCAGTAAATCCAATAGCCATAATAGAATCAATGGAAGGTCACACCAACAGGGAGGGTGGACATCCAGTGTTCAATAGACAACAAACTGCAAATACAAAAAGAAAGGACAAAAAAGAAATAATAATCTTAAAGAGAAACAGTATGCTGCAGATCTGCAGAGAGGAATTCAAAAAGGGTATATTTAGAGGTTTTGTACGTAGCCTACAGAACGTCACTGGTTTACCAGTGCCATCTTATTGTCTCTCGATCTCTCGAGGTGTTGTTCACTAACTTTTTAGAAGTTCTGATTCACGGGCAGTGCCTCAAGAAGGTGGCATCCATCGTTAAGGCCTGTCGCCATCCAGGACATGCCCTCTTCTCATTACTACCCGTCAGGAAGGAGGCATAGGGCACTCAACATTTTAGCAACAGCTTCTTCCCCTCTGAACAGACCATGTAACCATGAATACCTCATTATTCCTTTTACTGGACTAGTTTTTTGTTGTTTATAGTAATTTTGTCTTTGCACTGTACTGCTGTCACAAAACAACAAATTCCACATCATAAGTAAGTGAAAATAGATGTGATCTGATTGTGAAGAGCTACTGAATACTCCCATTGGAATTTATTCTAGTTATTATGAATTTGATAAATTCTAACTTTTTGAAAAATCTTTTTGCTTAAGCTGCAATCTCTTTATCCTCACACTGGATCAAAGATCATCTTAAGTCAAGAGAAAAGTCAAGATAAAAGAGTGATAGGCCACTTATTCAAAATTCAAGATTCAGATTTATTTATACATCGAAATATACAGTCACCACACATTCCAGCACCCCCACAGCATGCCCACAATGCTTGGCAGAACACCACAGAACAAACAAAATAGGCAACAAAACAAAGGAAAACAAGCCCCATTCCTTCCTCCCATCCACCCACATACATACACAGACTTCCAACCCAAGGATAGCCCGTCTTCAGCCTTCAGCCTCCAGTGAACTAAGAATCGCAGGGCACAAGTGAGGACGCAAAATAAATATGGTTCATTCTAAACCCAAAGCAACACACACAAAACGCTGGAGGAACTCAGCACGTCAGTTAGCATCTATGGAATGACCAGTCAACGTTTTGGGGTGAGGCGATTCTTCAGGGATGGAAAGGAAGGAGGAAGATGCCAGAATAAAAAGGTGGTGGGGGAGAGGGTAAGGAGGACAGCTAGGAGAAAGGGAGGGAGGAGGGGCACCGGGGAGAGGTGATAGGCAGATGAGAAGAGGCCAGGACGGGAAATAGAAGAGGGAAGGGGGAAGGATTTTTTACCCAAAGGAGAAATCAATATTCATGCTATTCAGTGGGACGGGAGCAGGCAGAGCTAATGGGCCTAACCGGACAGTCAGGCTTGTTGATCTTGGATAGGAGGTAGAAGCGAGCAGCACAGGGTAAGGGAACGATGAGTTTGGTGGCAGTGGATGGGAGTTCTCCAGAGTTGATGAGGTTAGTGATGGTGTCAGAGACAGTTTTCTGATGGCCAGAATGGGGTCCTCCTCAAGAGGTAGGTATGAGGAGGTGTCTGAGAGTTGCCACCTGGCCACAGCACATGGTCAGTCCGCCATGCTACAACAGCACCCTAAGGGTTTGATAATAGGGTTGGGATTGGTGCAGAGAGAGTGGAGGGTTCAGAAAGGATAAGGTTTAAGGGGGAGAGAGGAGCAGCTTATTATACCACCTCTGGATCAGATTACCTGAAAACTGGCGTCACCTGGTGGCCTTCTGGGGAATTAAATCTCCAGTGTATAAAAAGAGATATTAAGACTTTTATTTGCATTGCAGCTTTTACCATAAGGACACCAAAAAGTACATTAAAACCAATGAAATGTTTGGGAAGTATAGTTACAGTTGTAAGGCACTGAATATTCAGAACATACCAGGACCCTCATCATCCAGGCCACGCTCTCTTCTCATTACTGCCATCAGGAAGAAGGTACAGGAATTTCTGGACTCACACCACCAGGGTCAGTAAGTCATTACCCCTTCAACCATCAAGTTCTTGAACCAGAGGAGATAATTTCTGTCGAGTTCACTTGCCCCATCATTGAAACATGGAATGCACTGCCTGAGTCAGTGGTGGAGGCAGATACACTAGTGAAATTTAAGAGACTACTAGGGAGGTATATGGAGGAATTTAATGTGGGGGGTTATATGGGAGGCAGGGTTTGAGGGTAGGCACAACATTGTGGGCCAAAGGGCCTGTACTGTGCTGTACTATTCTATGTTCCCACAACCAATGGACTCACTTTCAAGGACTTCTCATGTTCTCAATATTTATTGTTTATTTGTTTTTTTTATTATTTCCTCTATTTGTATTTGTGCAGTTTGCAGTCTTCTGCACTCTGGTTGAACGCCCAAGCTGGGCAAGCTTTCATTGATTCTGTAATGCTATTATTCTATAGATTTAATGAGTCTGCCCAGAAGAGGGTTGTATATGGTGACATACAGTATATACATACCTTGATAATAAAATTTACTTTTAACTTTGAACACGGCAGCTAAAATGATCGCAGTGTTATTGTAATGGAGACATAAGAGACTGCAGATGCTGGAATCTGATGAAAAATACAAGTTGCAGGAAGAACTCAAAGTTCAAAGAAAGCTTATTGAGTTTGTACATTCTCCCCATGAAGCCTGTGGGTTTCCCCAGACGCTCCGGTTTCCTCCCACAGTCCAAAGACATACTGGTTAGTAACTGGTCATTGTAAATTGCCCTGATATTAGGCTAGTGTTAAATAGGTGGGTTGCTGAGCAGCATGGCTCTCTGGACTGGAAGGCCCTGGTCTGCGCCGTATCTCTAAAAAAGATATGGTATGTCCATTTATAATGGTTTGACATTTCATCTGATAGTTGATACTGACAGTGACAGTCTAGTTTATGGGTTTATGTGAAGGGACATCATACATTAAGAGTTTGCCAGATGTGGTTAATAGGTGTGCACAACAGTGCCCAGGACAGAATAGATTCTTGTATTTGTCAGAAACAATTTCAAGGTGTCAACACGAGAGATTCTGCAGATGGTGTATCCACTCTGCTCTCCTTTCCAATTTCTCCTTCTTCAGCCCTTTCCCTGTTCCACCTATTACTTCCTAGTTTCTTACTTCTACCCCCCCACCCATCTATCACTTTCTAGCTTGTCTTCCTTCCCCTCCACACTCTTATTCTCACATCTTCCCCCCTCCTTTCCAGAACTGATAAAGGATCTCAGCCCAAAATGTTGACGGTTTCTGCTTTTGCTTAGGCTTGTCCTGCTGAGTTCCTCCAGCATTTTGTGTGTGTTGTTCAAGGTGTCAACACCATTGTTACAGGGCAGGTGATTAAAAAAAACACCCCACCAGGGAGAACTGCAGTAGTTGTCCCTGTAAGGCAGCCGTAACTGGGAGAGGAGGAGAGGGTGCTGGCAATCTGCCAAAGAGCCAGATGAGTTTCCCCAAATGTTTCTGCGCCCCCAGCTGTAAACCAGTGTTGCTGCACAAGCCACTGACAATAATATAACCTTTACACCATGACCAACAGTTTAACCCCTTGCAGTTCAGTCACCTCAATTGGTATTAGCTTAACATCACATGGGGTGTTCAGGGAGGGGTAGCACCTCTGGTGAAGGGGCTTATCATGTTCATTCCTGGGCAGCTCACTCACCCTTGGTCCCACCAGAAACTCTGCTCTCATCTTAGGCTCCAAGTAGCTGCTTGCATGTGACAGCGGACACATCTTGGTACACAACTAAACCAAGTGAAGGTAGCTGGCGGCCTCATACCCCGGTGAGATAGGGACATGCCTGTCCCAGCATGCAAAGTCAGCTCCTGTGGACTGGGAGGATGAGATCTACTGTGAGAACCAATGACCAAGAAACCAGTACTCCATGGAGAGCAAAGGACATGACGAGACACAGAAGACGACCTGGTCAACCACTGCAACCAAGGAAAACACCAGACTGTGATGCTTTTTCATACCAGTGAACCCAGACTTCTGAGGTCAATGGAGTGGAACTACCACCCAGTGCAAAAGTTTTCCCACTTTAAAAACTCTCCTGCACAGATTTCCTGTTTTCATTGGACACAATGAACTGAAGTAAAGTGAAAAAACACACAGATTTCAATACAACAGTTTATTGAGGGTGTATAAGGGAAAACAATAAGAGAATAAAGTGTCACACAATCACACAGTTACATAGAAAGTGCAGACACAAGAGATTATGTAGATGTTGGAGATCTTGAGCAACACACACAAAATACTGGAGTAGCTCAGCAAGTCAGGCAGCATTTACAGAGGGAAATGAACAGTCGCCATTTCAGGCTGAAACCTTTAACCCAGCATTTTGTGTGTGTTGCTCAAGGTTTCCAGCATCTGTAGAGACAACTCTGATGACAAGTTTCAGTGCAAATCATTGATTATTCAATTCCTTCTACAGATGCTGTCTGACCTGCTGAGTTCCTCCAGCAGAGAAAATACCATGGAGGCAGACAATAAAATGCAAGAGAGGGGATATTGTAAGGTCAACAATCCATTTTATTGTATACTAGGGCACAAGTAAAGAGACTTGTAAAAGCAGGATAGAAGCTGTTCTTGAGCTTGGTGTTATATGCATTCAGGCATTTGTATTTTTTACCCGATGGGAGGGGGCAGAAAAGAGGTTCTTTGATTATGTTGGTTGCTTTACTGAAGCAGTGGTAATCCAGAATCTAAATCCAGGTTTTCCTGATCAGAAAAACATGAGGACTAACAGGTTTGAATTACGAGGTCAAGTTGTAATAGTTATTGGAGATTAGAAGATTAATGGCTGATTGTATTGAGATGTTTAAGGTTGTTAAACAAATTAAAAGACTGGGTAGTTTTTTTAAAAGTGCATGTGTGGGTGGTCTAGTAAATGGGATATAATTTTAAAATAGAGCAAAATCAGTCAGGGGTTACTTCAAGGAGCATTTTTTCCCTAAACCAAAGATAAAGGCACTCTGTTATTTCCCACTAACACACCACCACAAAATCTTGAAAACAGATGCTAATTGTTTGCAATTTAGAGAACAATAACAAGTAAATGGATTTAAGGTTGAGCAATCTTCAAATAGATCTAGTAGGCTAAAAGGATTCAATGACCTTCTCCACATTATATTACCACCAATCCTAGTAATTTGTTCCTATTTTGTTCATATTATGGAATGGATGTGATCTAACCTGGGTGAATGAACCTGGGAGAAATTCTTCAGGGGATTGATCACTTTGATACTTGGTTAAGGAAGAGTAAGAATTATCTTTGGGAATTGAACAGAAATTCCTAAATTCTCGGTTGAACAAATTATTGGGGGCTATGGAAGAGATGCTTCATGCCAAACCTTTAAACTCAAATAGATTTATCCAAGAGGTTAGTATCATCCTGACTTGAGTAATTTTATGTATGTTTGTGGTGAAAAATAATTCCTGACTTACAGAAAAAATAAAACTTTGAGGCATAGAAAACTGGGTGGACAACAGTAATAGACCTCAAAGAGATTAAGCAGAGAGGTGCTGGATATTTTAATACAAAGGAATGTGAAGGGCAACATTTTCTTAATGTTATAAAAAGCAACATTAAGTTGAGGGTATAATTGGTCATAAAGGTACTGATACAAATTTTTTGGGTGTGTAGTGATGGTGTTATACGTACTTGCCTAACTTGTTGGAACTGCAAGGTACATTGACAATATTTGAATTTACAAACATGAGATTCTGCAGATGCTGGAAATCCAAACTAACACACACAAAATGCAGGAGGAACACAGCGGGTCAGGCAGCATCTATGAAAAGGAATAAACAGGAGACGTTTTGGGCTGAGACCCTTCATCAGGACTGGAAAGGAAGGGAGAAGAAGGAGGCCATGAACTGACATATCGGAAAGGGGAGTGGAATTAAAATGGTGGACCATGGGGAAATACTGCCTCTTGTGGATGGAGCAAAGGCACGCGATGAAGTGGTCCCACAATCTAGGTTGAGTCACACTGATTCTTATGGGTAAAAATGCATGAGGTACCAAGTTTTGGCAAGAGTGCTATGGGATACAAAAGAAAGGAAATCATGAATATTCGGCCTCAGCTCAAGTACTGTGTCCAGAAAGATTGATTGAGAGGGTGCACAAGATTGCAAGGAATAGAGAAATTAAGTTATAGACTGAGAGAAGTTGGAATTCTTGTAAAGAGGACCATCTGCATTGTTTTTACTAGCTTGGAGCTGACTGGTTTAATGGCCTAGACTCAGCTTTATTATCATTGCCATATGTTGTGAAATTTATTGTTTTATGGCAGCAGTACAGTGCAAGACAGGAAAATTACTCTAATATTCAAGATTGTTTAATGTCATTTCCAGTACACAAGTGTAAAAGAGAACAAAATAATTGTTACTCTGGATCTGACGCAGCACAAAACACTCAATAATTTAAAAAAGCAATAAATATAAGTATACAATAGCTTATATTCATTGTCTATAAAGTGAAGCAAGGCACAGGAGTGTCTGTACATAAGGTGATTCTGACAGGAAATGATTAAGTAGTAGTAGTGGTGGTTGGGGATATGGAGGGGTGGGTTAGTGGGTGGAGGTGTTGATCAGCCTTACTGCTTGGGGAAGGTAACTGTTTTTGAGTCTGGTGTTCCTGGTGTGGATGCTACAGAAGGGAGTGGGACAAACAGTCCAAGAGCAGGGTGGGTGGGATCCTTCATGATATTACAGACCTTTTTCAGGCATCTTTCTGTATACATCTCCTTGATAGCAAGTAGGCTGGTGTTGGTGATGCATTCAGCAGTTTTGACTACACACTGTAAGCTATAAAAATAAATTCTGCAAAACCTCAATAATGAAGTGGTGTTCTTGGGTTCAGGAATGTTCAGAAACCTGATGGCGGGGGGAAAGCTGCCCTTAAAATGTTGAGTGCGAGTCTTTAGGCTCCTGTACCACCACCTGATGCCTTCAAAACTTGGCAAAATATTTCTTGAACTTGTATTTTAATGCTCTAGTTTATGTAGTGAAAATTCTTCCTCATTTATTGTACACTTTAAAAATGAGGATTGAAAATATAGCACTTGAATTTTGTTCATGTTCTTCTGGTTGAGCAGTAAGCCTGCATTTTTTTCTGCATCTACAAACACTGGATGTGTTCCTGCTCAACAGGAGTCTCTTTCCCTTAATTTTATTGCCATACTGTTCTTCCTCTTTCCCTTTGGGTGTATTCTTCTTTTCCTTTAAATACAATCTCTGCTAAACAGCTCAGATACTCCATTTTGCTAGAGAACTTTGCATTCTGGGTAGTGAAATCTCCATTGAATTTCCTACCTGGTTTAACTGTGTCTGGTCACGTTACTTGTTGAAAGATAATGAACACTTCAAACATTATTTTAAAGTTTAGATTGGACTGCATCCAGCCTATTCAGTCCAAAGACCTTCTCACCTGAGGGATTCGCTCTTCTCTTCTTCCACTCCCCCCTTCCTTCTGGCAGAAGACAAAAATGCTTTACAGCATGCATCTCCAGACTTGAGGATAGCTTTTATCCTGCAGATACAATTATTGTGTTCTCCTTTACACTCTGGTACTGGAAATAACATTAAACAAACTTGAATCTTAATATCCCTGACAAAGGCTGTGAAAATTGCTCACATGTCCTGAAATTTATTTTTTTTGGGCTGCAAACAGTGCAATATATAAAATTACAGTACTCTGCAAAAGTCTTGGGCACCCTAGCTATTTATGTGTGCCTTTGCACTGCAGTGAATAATTAAATTAAATAGGCAGCACACAAATAGTGATGTAGTGTTCATATGTTGATTCACATAAAGATAAACTCCTGATCTTTCAATCTTCCTTATGGTCCTTGTACAGCATCTACCTGCACCATACTTTCTCTGTAACTGCAACACTATATTCTGCATTCTGTTACTGCCTTTCTTGTACTAACAGTTTGAAAAAGTCAGTTTTTCACTACTACATCTTGGTATGTGCAACAATATTAAATCAATTGTGTGGAATTTAATCTGCTAGTTCACGATTTGGACTTTATTTTCTGGGATGAGCATGTGGCTGTTACAGCTACCCTTGCATTGGATGCTATGGTCTGGATATTGGAGGAACTGGCAGTGCTTTTTGCTAGTTTGAAAAGTTACTCTTGCAAGCAGTGATAAACCGGTGAGCTCAGTATATTGTGGGCACATTCCTGAGGTGCTGGCTCAAAGAAACATCTATCATTTATAGTGGACCAGAGGGCACAGCCTCAGAATTGAAGGATGTCCCAGAACAGAAATAACAAAGAATTCTTTTAGCCTAAGGGTGTATAATTCATTGCCACAGACAGCTGTGGAGGCCAAGTCATCGAGTATATTTAAAGCAGAGGTTGATAAGATTCTGGATTAGTCAGGGTGTCCAGGGTTGCGAGGAGAAGGCAGGAGAATGGGGTTGAAAGGGATAAGTCAGCCATGATGGAATGACAGCAGACTCAATGGCTAATTGTCACATGGTGTGAGCAAAATTATCTGCAGCTTAATGTGAAAAAGACTATGGAGCTGGTGGTAGACCTGAGGAGAGCTAAGGTACCGGTGACCCCTGTTTCCATCCAGGGGGTCAGTGTGGACATGGTGGAGGATTACAAATACCTGGGGATACGAATTGACAATAAACTAGACTGGTCAAAGAACACTGAAGCTGTCTACAAGAAGGGTCAGAGCCATCTCTATTTCCTGAGGAGACTGAGGTCCTTTAACATTTGCCAGATGATGCTGAGGATGTTCTACGAGTCTGTGGTGGCCAATGCTATCATGTTTGCTGTTGTGTGCTGGGGCAGCAGGCTGAGGGTGGCAGACACCAACAGAATCAACAAACTCATCTGTAAGGCCAGTGATGTTGTGGGGATGGAACTGGACTCTCTCACGGTGGTGTCTGAAAAGAGGATGCTGTCTAAGTTGCATGCCATCTTGGTCAATGTCTCCCATCCACTACATAATGTACTGGGTGGGCACAGGAGTACATTCAGCCAGAGACTCATTCCACCGAGATGCAGCACAGAGCGTCATAGGAAGTCATTCCTGCCTGTGGCCATCAAACTTTACAACTCCTCCCTTGGAGGGCCGAGACATCCTGAGCCAATAGGCTGGTCCTGGACTTATTTCATAATTTACTGGCATAAGTTACATATTACTATTTAACTATTTATGGTTCTATTACTATTTATTATTTATGGAGCAACTGTAACGAAAACCAATTTCCCCTGGGATTAATAAAGTATGACTATGACTAACTGGCCTAATTCTGCTCCTATGTCTAATGGTCTTATCAAAGATTCCCACTATCTGGGCTATAGCCATCTTTTCATATAAGGCATGCCTTATTCAGCCTGAAATCCTACTCTACCAGGTTGAAGAACAGCTCCTTCAAATTTTCTTAAACCAATTTGCACAACCCTAATCATAACCTTGGTACAGGAACACTTTGTATTATAATGGATTTTTTACTTTCTAATTGTTTGTTCTTATATAATTTATTTTTCTAGTCAATATTGTACACGAGTCACCAGTCCAGCAACAGTACAGCCACTTTATAATATTCCTTACACTAAGGTGGACTTCCTTTTGTTCTTATGGTGTTTGTTTATTGTAGAAATATGTATCTTGTTTTTCTTGTGTATGTAGTGTCTCTAAATGGGGTGCAGGTAGCAAGGAGAGGTAGCACCTCTGGTGAAAGGACTTGTTGTATCCATTCCAAGGCAGTTCATTTCTCTTTGGTCCCCACCGGACACTCAATTCTGACCTGTGGTTCCAAGTAGCTGTTTGCAGGCATAGCGCTTTGACAGGCAGGTTAAACTAGGTAATGGTAGCTGACAGCCTCATACCCTGGTGAAATTAGGACATGTTTGTCCTAGCAAGTGAAGTCAGCTCCAATGGATTGGGCAAATGAGCTAACAATGAGATTCAAATGGCAGGAAGGTGGTACTGCAATGCTCCGTGGAGAGCAAAGACATGACAAAGCACAGAAGTAGTCATGGTCATCCACTGCAACCAAGGAAGACCCAGTTTGTGACGGTTGTTCGTACCACCAGACCCAGACTTCTGAGGTTGAGAGAATGGAACTGCCCCAGTGCGATGACTTTTTCATTTTAAAACTCTCCCACACAGGTTTCCTGTAATCGTCAGACATGACCAGTGCCTCTACTATGTACCTGTGATGCTGCTGCAAATAGCGTTTTATTGTACCTGTGCATACAAGTATGTGTGGCAGGGTGGAAGTACATCTTTACCAAAGGAGATGTAAGGTGCTTTTTCCCTCTGCAAGATGGCAGGTCACCCTTGGGCAAGCTGAAGCATCTGATTAGCTCCCGATCAGGGTCACATGAAACCATGGGAGCAGCTAGTGCATTTCACAAGTCCTGGGTTATGCAACCACTGACCAGGCAATCTCTGAAGAGTGTTGATAATAGCCAGGATCACCCATCTGGTGAAGACACTGCCCAGAAGGCAATAGCAAAACACTTGCGGCGAAAATTTTGCCAAGAACAATCATGATCAAAGAACATGATGGCTCAGGTCATACGACACAGCATATAATGATGGTGCATGTGTAATTGTGTGTAAACTCGACTGACTGACTGACTCTTCTACACCACACATGAAGGTGAAACTACACAGTTGAGGCAGTGCCTGAGGGAAACAAACATTTCATGTTTCAGGCTAAGACCCTTTGTAATGTCTGCACTCAAACTATGTCAACTGTTCATTTCCCTCCATAGATGCTGCCTGACTAGATGAGTTCCTTGAGCATTCTGTGCATATTGCTGAAGACTTCCAGCATCTGCAGAATCTCCTGTGACTCCTTGACTCGTGAGATTTTCCAGACCAGTACTGGGGTGCGATTTGCATATCCACCTTGTGCAGGTACTACTAGCTTTAACCGAGTGGTTTCTTTTTCCCCTAAGAATAGGCACTGCCCCACTTCCAGTTGCCAACAATGAACATCCACTGACAACCCCTCCCCCATGTAATTTACAAGGACATTACTGGGATTCGAGGGACTGAGTTCTGGAATACGCTTGAATGAGTTGGGTCGTTCTTCACTGAAGTGTAGGAAAATGAGAGGTGATCTTAGACGGTGTATAAAATCATCAGGTGTATAGGGTGAATGTGCACAGTCTTTTCACGGGGTTGGGGAATCAAGAACTGGAGAGCATAGATTTAAAGGGGGGGGGGTAAGAGGTTTAATTGGAACCTAGAGGTAACATTTTTAGCCAGACGGTGGTCGGTAAACGGAATGAGCTGCAAGAAGGGGTTGAGGTGGGTGTAACTTTTAAAAGGTACTTGATTAGGTAAGGTTAAGGGGATATGGGCCATATACTGCTAAATGGAACTAGCTTAAATGGGAATTTAAATCAGCATGAACCCCGCTGCATAACTTCATAACCCACCCACTCACTCACTCAGCCCCCTACCGGCGCCTTCCGGATTGCCAAGCGTACGCAGTGCGTGATGACGCAAGGCGACCATCACTCCCCCACCCGCGGCATCGCCTGACGTAGTGCGATGGCGGTTGACGCTCCGATGGCGAACGCGATGCGGCTCCGGAACCAGCTGCAAACGGTCTACAAGCTGGACCCGCTGCGGAACGAGGTGGGGAAGTGTGAAAGGGAGGCCTTACAGGAGCCGGGGTAGGGTATTAGTACGGTCCGGGGGAGATGGGTAGGGACGGCCTCTCAGAGTCTGTAGCGATCGGTGGATGGGCCACTGGTTCCGCTCTCAGTCGCCATGTTGATCGGGAGGAGATGTGGGAGGGTGGTGTTGTTGAACGTCACACGACGTATTGGGTCTGTGGTGCGCATGCGCTATATTGGTCTTGGCAACCACGCGCATGCGTCTTGCTAAATTGGTTCTTCGCGGCAAAAGGCATGTGGCGTGTTTGCAGCCGGTGCTTTACGAGCAGCAATATATTATTAACGATTGTCGTATCCGGCGATGACAGGAATCCTGTGTGGGAGAGTTTGACATTTTTTAAAGTGGAAAAGCTATTGCACTGCAGCAGTTCCATTCTCTCGACCTTAGAAAAGTCCAGGTCCAGTGGTACAAGCAATCATCGCAAACTGGGTCTTCCTTGGTTGCAGTAGTAACGCAAAGCTTCGGCCCAACTGAGATGTCCTGTACCAGCAAGTCAGACTTGCCAGCATTTGGCCCAACACTGTCTCAACTTTCCCCATACATGTTGTCCCAACTCTTTTAAAAAGTTGTTATTGTACCCGCCTCAACACTTCTTCTGGCAGTTGATCCCACACCAATACAACTTATTCTGTTAAATTTAAATTTAAAAAAAAACGAATGCTCAAGTTCCTGTTAAATCTCCCCCCTCACCTTAAATTTGTGCCATTAAATTCTTGACCCTGTGAAAAAGACCATGCATTCACCCTATATTGTGAATAGGAATGGTTTAATGCATTTCTATAAGCGTACCTCTCAGTTTCCTTAGATCAGAGAATCCCTATGGGGAATATAGTTAATGTTTTTGATTAATAAGAGCTTGAAGCCTGCTTCAGTGGCAGAAAAAGAGGAAGGGAACATCATTGGGAAAGTCTGTGACAAGAATGATGACGAAGCATTGGTAATCATAGTTGAGCTATCTACAGATCTCTGCATGAGATTACAGATGCCTGAATCTGGAGCAACACAAAAATCTGGTGAAACTCCGCGGGGGAGTGGGGTCAGTTTGCTGGGCAACCATTTCAGGACAAGACCGATATCATCTGTCCATATGAAGGATCTCAACCTGAAACATCAATTATCCATTTCTACCACAGATGCTTCCTGACCCACTGAGCTCCTTCATTGTTTTTATGAGTTGTCTATGTTTAAAAATAAGAGAGAGATGGCAGCAGAGTAGTGGACCTGTTGTCTCAGAGTTCCGGCTTTCCATGTTCAATCCTGACTTCTGGTGTTCAAATATATCCCTTATTTGCCCTGGTGGCACTTTCTTAGCGAGAATAAATTAAGTTCAACATGCCTATACAAAAAGATCTTTCATGAGAACATTAAATGAGAGGAAAGTTAAATTCCTGGGCCATGTCATCAGAAAGGGAGAAATAGAATGCCTTGCATTAAAAGGCCGTATGCCTGGGAAATACGGAAGAGGAAGGCAAAGAAGAAAATATATGAACACTATGAAAGAACTAACAGATCTAAGTGTGCGAGGCATCATTGACGCTGTGAGGGATCATTCGAGGTGGAGAGCCATGATCACCCAAGCATGTATCGGACAAGGCACATGAAGAAGAAGATTTTTTTATTCATCCAAAACTCTGCTGTCTAACTCCTGTGTCCAAACTTAAATTCACCTATCACCTCCCTCAAACTTATTAATGTGCCCTGACTCTTGGTTAAGTAACATCCCTTATGACTGTTGTTTTCAAATCCTTGTATGATCTTGCCATTTTTTATCTTTGTATATCTTCCAGCTCTATTACACTCAAGATCTGGTTCCTCTAGCTGAAGTCTAAATAATTTCTGATTTTAATCATGTCACCAGTGGCAGGTGTGCCTTTGGTTCTGAAGGCCCTGAGCACTGGAGTTGCTTACTAAACCTCTCCTTTCAACATCCTGAAATCTTGTCCTTTGACTATGCTTTGGTTGTCTGTTATTTACTTTTTGAGTGTCTCAGTGTCATTTTAAATACTGTTCTGGGGTGAGGGGATGTTATATTTTATTTATTTACAGTATTTGGAGATGTAGCATGGAATAGGCCCAACGAGCTGCACTGCCCAGCAATGTGAAACTGGCTTCACCTTCTAGCTTGTACTCCTTCCCCTCCCGCCCACCACCTTATTCTGGCCCCGCTCCTTCCAGTTCTGATGAAGGGGCTCGGCCAGAAACAGTTGAGTATTTCAGGCCAAGACCCTTAATAACAGGAATTTACAATGACCAATCAACCTATTAACTGCTACGTCTTTGGAAAAGGGGAGGAAACCCCAGGGTCACGGGAAGAATATACAATCTCCTTACACAGGACGTCAGAGTTAAACTCTAAACTCCACCCTGAGCTGTAATAGCATCTGGCTAACTGCTATGCTACCGAGGCGCTCTAATATTGTAGGATCTGTATTAATGGAAGTCATTGACTCATTTTGGCTGTTACTTTGACACTGATTTCCTGAAAGATGTATCTTGATATTTCCTTTAGAGATTGCACCAGGAGGGAGTACTGTGAGCATGAAGAGTGAGTTTCTTTAAGATTATCTTGGGGAGGGGGGCTGTGTCCATGGAATGTAATTTGATCCATTTGATAATAACTACATTTAAGCCTTGGGATTTGAGTACATTACCTCCTGCAGTTGACTCTCATTTGGCAAAACAGAATTGTTACAACTTTACTGTATATAATGCTGTTTTTCTAAATTTACCATAGATTCCATTCAACAGTTACATTCAGTGGCCACTTTATTAGGTATACCACACCTCATTATCGCGAATATCTAATCAGCTAATCTCATGGCAACAACTCAGTGCATTAAAGCATGCAGATATGGTCAAGAAGTTCAGTTGTTAATCAGACCAAACATCAGAATAGGGAAGGAATGTGATCTAAGTGATTTTGACCGTGGAATGATTATTGGTGCAGGCAGGGTTGTTTGAGTATCCCAGAAGCTACCGGCCTGCTGCGGTTTTCACGCACAATATACTCTAGAGCAGGGGTACCCAACCTGGAGTCCATGGGCCCCCTTGCTTGATGGTCCATGGCATAAAAAAGATTGGAGTCCCTACTTTAGAGTTTACAATGAATGGTGCATAAAACATTGAGTTAGTGGTAGTTCTATGGGTGAAAATGTCTTGTTAACAAGAAATGACAGAGGAGAATGGCCAGATTGTTTCAAGCTGAGAGAAATGTGACTAACTCAAATAGCCAGGCATTACAACAGTGGTGTGCAGAAGAGCATCTCTAAATGCATAACACATCGAACTTTGAAGTAGATGGGCTACAGCAGCAGAAAACCACAGTGGGTTCCACTCCTGTACTTAATAAAGTGGTCAGTGAGTGTACATCTGTTGGAAAGTGGAGTATATTGATTCAAACAGTTAGGGTACTATAGATATATAAAAGGATCTAGATAATGCATGTAAACAAGACAATGAAGATCAACGTGCAGATGCAGCGAATTATAGTTTTATATTTACATTGGTGTTTATTATAAGACAACAAAGAAAATTAAGAGCAGGAGTAGAACTTTATACTTTATTGGCGCCAAACAATTGATACTAGAATGTACAATCATCACAGCGATATTTGATTCTGCGCTTCCTGCTCACTGGAGTACAAATCGATAGTAAATATTAAAAATTTAAATTATAAATCATAAATAGAAAATGGAAAGTAAGGTAGTGCAAAAAAACCGAGAGGCAGGTCTGGATATTTGGAGGGTACGGACCAGATCCGGGTCAGGATCCGTTCAGCAGTCTTATCACAGTTGGAAAGAAGCTGTTCCCAAAACTAGTGATTGGTTTATTATTGTCACATGGACTGAGGTGCAGGAGAAAACTTTGCTTACTGTCTATATAGATTATTTCATCACATTGGTGCATTGAGGTGGTACAAGGGAAAACAACAGATAAAGTATGGATAAAATGTTATAGGGAAAGTACAGGCAGCCTATAGGGTGCAAGGCAGTGATGAGATAGATTGTGAGGTCAAGTGTACTAGGAGATTGTTCAGTAGCCATAATAGAAGGGGTAGACACTGTCCTTGAGCCTGGTGGTACATGTCTGCAAACTTTGCTATCTTTAGTCTGATGAACCCGGTCGGTGCAGCCTACATGTGTCACCACGCTTCCGGCACCAACTTACTAACCTTACCTGCTAAGAATTTGGAATGTGGGGGAAACTGGAGCACCCGGAGGAAACCCATGGTGTCACGGAGACAATGTACAGTACTATGCAGAAGTCTTAGGGAGGTGTGTGTGTGTTTGAACTGTATTGTACTTGTGAATGTGGAGCAGAGAGTGAGTTTGCAAATCTGGCGAGAGCAAAGGATGTTGGGTGTGGCAATGGTGGAGTGAGGGACGGGTGGCAGGGGGTGGTGCGGGTGCATACACACCCAGCTCTATGACACCAGGCAAGGTCATTTGCTTCCAAACAATTGGTTTATTGATCATTACAGAATGTCTCTCTGGTGCTTACCGCTCCCTCCCCTTTCCCAACCATGATTCCCCTCTCCCTGCCCCCTTCCCACTCTCAGTCCACAATAAAGATCCATATTAGAATCAGGTTTGTCATCACTCAAGTATGTCATGAAATTTGCTTTTTTTTTGCCACAGCAGTATCGTGCTCTATATAAAATTATTACAGTACTGTGCAAAGTCTTAGTCACCCCAGAGATGTATATCTAAGATGTTTGGACAGTACTGTACAAACTCCTTATAGGCAGTGGTAGGAATTGAACTTTGATTGCTTGGCTCCATGCAAGGGAGAGGTGGGGACAGGTTAATGACCAGGAACGGAGGACAGTCTGGTTTTCATGGACTGGGCAATGTCCACAGCTCTCTGCAGTTGCTTATGGTCTTGGGCAGAGCAGTTGCCTTTCCAATCTGTGATAAGATGCTTTCTATGGTACAGTGTTCTATAAAGCATGCTGACCAATTAGCAGTACATTTGCTCATTTTTGCAAAGACCTGCACATTTTCCTGTTATCTTTTGGAAAGTGCAATGGAATTAGCACCCATGCCCAAACTGTCCTATTTATTTCAGAATGTAATCTCACTGCTTTTTTCAAAATCTCATCTACCCATCTTTATAATCAAACTTTAAATCTTTGCTTCCTGCCTATTGACCCTTGTGCTGCATAGGTCCCTGGCAATAATTTTTTCCTGTTTGTAACTTTTTCAAAAGGAAAGTTATTAACAATTAAGTATCATCGTGAGAAGGTATTGACACTGGCCTCTGATACGATCAATTGCGTGACTAGTGGGCTTGTGCTTTATCGTTGGCAGGAAGAAGTAAAAGTGAAGATTAAAGACCTGAACGAACACATCGTCTGTTATCTGTGTGCTGGCTACTTCATAGATGCGACCACTATCACAGAGTGTTTACATACATGTGAGTTTTTGAAGAGCAAACTTTTGTGAGACACTGACTTGTGGAAGCTGAACATTAAAGGGTGTATGTAGGACTTCCGTGGAATGTTGGCTGGGAATCTAGGATAGTGGGAGGAGTAGAGATGCAAAGGATCTTTCTGCTCAGCTTTCAAATGAGGGCTGCTGTATCACGGAACCTGCTGGGAATATCACCCTGTCAATGTTATGCAATAGTCCAGAGCCCCCACTTCTAAAGAAGCTGCTCTGAATCATCTTGTTCATTTATTGTAATAGGTGGACATACGCTGGGTATAGATGCCATGAAAGTTAGCTTTTCTGCAGCAGCAGCACTGTCACTACAAACAATACAAACTGTTAACATGGACTTAAATTAATGTAAATCGTACATAACAAGATAAACATAAGACACTAGTACAAGTTAAGAGATAGAAAAAGGCCTGAAAATTATTTTTTGTAATCAACTAGACGTGCTCTTTGATCAATTTTAGTGGTCCTTCTATTCCAGGGGTTCCCAACCTTTATTATGCCATGGACCATTACCATTAAGCAAGGAGACTGTGAACCCAGATTGAGGACCCCTGCTCTGTTCATTCTTTTCTCACCCACTCCCCCCCCCCCAACCCACTCCTACTTCTTCTTAAGTCCTTTGTCCTGGACCAGCCTTTGAAGTTGTACCCAGGTGTAACCCACCTTCAAAGATTCTTCCTCTCCCAGGATTGGAGTCTTTGCAGCTTCTATTGGTGTTTCTGTAGTTCTGGGTGTTTGAGATGCGGTTGCTAGCCCAATGCCCGACCCTCCTCCTTTTATAGAAGGGCTTGGCACCATCCATGGCCAAATTCAACCCACTGTATGTAGTGGACAGTTTTTGGTCTAAAATTCCATCATTTTCCTTTGAAACTGCCTGTTCTCAGCATTCCTAGGCTTGAAAATGGAACACTGTAATGTCTTCTATGTTAATTCTATTCCTTCCCGGTTGTGTTATAAGCCAAAGGCACCTCATCTCTGATAGGAGAGTAGACCTTTGACGAAAGGGAAGGAGGAGGGGCACTGGGGGAGGTGATGGGTAGGTGAAGAAAATAGAAGTAAGAGGGAGGGGTGCCAGACTGGGGGATGGAAGGTAGAGGAAGAGGGAAACTACTGGAATCTGGAGAAATGGATATTCATGCCATCAGTTTATTCCACCCAGACAGAATATGAGGTGTTGTGTCTTTCAACCTGAGTTTGGCCCCATTGTGGCAGTGGAGGAACGGGGATTGGAATTAACATAGTTAGCCACCAGGAAATCCTGTTTTTTGTGGATGGAGCAAAGGTGCTTGACAGTGCGGTTCCCTGATCTACAGTTGCAAAAAAAAGTTTATGCACCCTTTGCATTAACATGGTTTTCTGCCTTAATTACTCATAAAATGTCTTCTGATCTTCAGCTAAGTCATAATAATAGACAAACAGAAATTTGTCTAAACTAATAACACACAAGCAATTGTACTTCTCATCAATACTGAGTACACCATTAAACAATCACAGTCTAGGTTCAAAAAAAGGCATGTGAACCTCTCGGGTAATAGGGACATCGAGGAGCAGATAGAGAGACAGATTCTGGAAAGATGCAATAATAACAGGGTTGTCGTGGTGGGAGATTTTAATTTCCCCAATATTGATTGGCATCGCCCTAGAGCAAGGGGTTTAGATGGCATGGAGTTTGTTAGGTGTGTGCAGGAAGGTTTCCTGACACAATATGTAGATAAGCCTACAAGGGGAGAGGCTATACTTGATCTGGTATTGGGAAATGAACTTGGTCAGGTGTCAGGTCTCTCAGTGGGAGAGCATTTTGGAGATAGAGATCACAATTCTATCAGCTTTACCATAGCATTAGAGAGGGATAGGAACAGAGAAGTTAGGAAAGCGTTTATTTGGAGTAAGGGGAAATATGAAGCTATCAGGCAGGAACTTGGATGCAAATTCTCAGGGAAATGTACGGCAGAAATGTGGCAAATGTTCAGGGGATATTTGTGTGATGTTCTGCATAGGTACGTTCCAGTGAGACAAGGAAAGGATAGTAGGGTACAGGAACCATGGTGTACAAAGGCTGTTGAAAATCTAGTCAAGAAGAAAAGAAAAGCTTAATGAAGAGGATGTGCTGGAACTTTTGGAAAGCATCAAGATGGATAAGTCACCAGGACCGGACGAAATATACCCCAGGCTACTGTGAGAGGTAAGGGAGGAGATTGCTGAGCCTCTGGCAATGATCTTTGCATTGTCATTGGGGACGGGAGAGGTTCCAGAGGATTGGAGGGTTGCAGATGTTGTTCCATTATTCAAGAAAGGGAGTAGAGGTAGCCCAGGAAATTATAGGCCAGTGAGTCTTACTCCAGTGGTTGGTAAGTTGATGGAGAATATAATATTAATGGTAAGACTTTTGGCAGTGTGGAGGATCAGAGGGATCTTGGGGGGACACGCAAAGCTGCTACGTGGGTTGACTGTGTGGTTCGGAAGGCATACGGTGCATTGGCCTTCATCAACCAAGGGACTGAGTTTAAGAGCTGAGAGGTAATAGCTGTATAGGACCCTGTCAGACCCCACTTAGAGTACTGTGCTCAGTTCTGGTCATCTTGCTACAGGAGAGATGTGGAAACTAGAAAGGGTGCAGAGGAGATTTACAAGGATGTTGCCTGGATTGGGGAGCAGGCTTTACGAGAGTAGGTTGAGTGAACTCGGCCTTTTCTCCTTGGAGTGATGGAGGATAAGAGGTGATCTGATAGAGGTGTATAAGGTGATGAAAGGCATTGATTGTGTGGATAGTCAGAGGCTTTTTCCCAGGGCTGAAATGGCTGTCACAAGAGGGCACAGTTTTAAGGTGCTTGGAACAGAGGGGATGTCAGGGGCAAGTTCTTTTTTACGCAGAACGATGAGTGCGTGGAATGGGCTGCCGGCGACTGGGGTGGAGGCGGATACAATAGGGTCTTTTAAGAGGCTCCTGGATAGGTACATGGAGCTCAGAAAAATAGAGGGCTATGGGTAACCCTAGGTAATTTCTAAAGTAAGTACATGTTCGGCACAGCATTGTGGACCGAAGGGCTTGTATTGTGCTGTAGATTTTCTATGTTTCTATGTAATACCTCCTTCAAAAGCTATTTGGAGTCAAGTGTTCCAATCAATGAGATGAGATTGGAGCTGTGGGTTGTAGAGGTGCCCTACCCTATTTAAAAAAAGACACACAAAGTCAGGTTACTGACAGAGCCTGCTCTTATCAGGAAAGATCTGTATATGTGTACCATGTCTCAATCAAAACAACTTTCAGAGAGCCTTAGAAAAATTGTAGAAATACACGAAGCTGGAAAAGGCTACAAAAGCACTTCTAAAGACCTGAGTGTTCATCAGTCCACAGTAAGAGAAATTGTCTGTAAGTGGAGGAAATTCAGTACTGTTGCTCCTCTCCCTAGGAGTGGGCATCCTGCAAAGATCACACCAAGAGCACAACGTGCAATGCTGAACAAGGTGAGAAAAAACCCAAGGGGAACAGGAAAATACCTGCAGAAATCTCTAGAACTTGCTAAAGTCTCTGTTCATGTGTCCATTATAAGAACACTGAAAGAGAATGGTGTTCATAGAAGGACACCACGGAGGAAACTATCGCTCTCCAAAAAAACATTGCTGCATGTCTCAACTTTGCGAAAAACCGCCTGGATGTTTCACAGTGCTTCTGAGACAACGTTCTGCGGAGTGATGAAACAAAAGTAGAACTTTCTGGCAGAAATGCACACTGCTATGTTTGGAAGAAAAATGGCACTGCACACCAGCACAAAAACCTCATCCTAACTGTGAAGCATGATGGATGAAGCATCATGGTTTGGGGCTACTTTGCTGTTTCAGGGCCTGGACAGCTTGCAGTCATTGAGGGAACAATGAATTCAAAATTGTATCAGGAAATTTTACAGGAAAATGTCGGGGTTATGGTCCATCATAGGAAGCTTAATAGAAGTTGGATGATGCAACAAGACAATAATCAACAACAGAATGGTTTAAAAAGAAGACAGTTCATATTTTGGAATGGCCAAGTCAGAGTCCAGACCTTAACTCAATTGAGATTCTGTGGCATGACCTGAAGAGAGTTGTTCACGCAAGGTTCCCAGAAATATTGATGAACTGAAACGAGTTTTGTATGGAGGAATGGTCTAAAATTCCTTCTCACCATTGTGCAAGTCTAATCAGCAGCTACAGGAAATGTTTGAACGTTGATGCCGCTGAAGTAGGTTCTACCATTTATTAAATACAAGGGTTCACATAATTTTTCCATCCTGGACTGTGAATGACTAAACAATGTGTTCAATAATGATATGAAAAGTATGATTGTTTGTTATCAGTTTAGACATACAGTGTTTGTTTTATTGTGACTTAGATGAAGATCAGGCCATATTTTATGAGTAGTGCAGAAAATAGGTAATTGTAAAGGGTTTACAAACTTTACTTGCAACTATATGTCCGGTCTTACCAATGTAGTGGAGGCCACACCAAGAGCACTGAGTACAATAGACAATCCTGACAGTCTAGTGTTGCCTCACCTGGAAGAACCGTTTGGGGCCCTACATGGAAGTGAGGAAGGGGATGAATAGGCAAGTGTAGCACTATTTTCCACTTGCAGGGTTAAGTGCCAGGAGGGAGATTAGTGGAGAGGGACAAATGGACAAGGGAGTTCTGTCTTTGCAGAGTTAGCACATACTCTCATGACTGGGTGGGTCCCAAATCCCAAAGACATGGATTTGTAGATCAGTTGGTCACTGTAAGTTACCCTTAGTGTGTGGAATCTGGGAGGTGTTGAATCAGTTTTTTTTAAATCACTGTTTTACATGGCATGAAATGTGTTGCTTTGTGGCAACAGTACAGTGCAAAGACAAAATTACAAATAACAAAATAGTGCAAAACACAAAGAGTTCATAGGTTTGTAGGCCATTCATAAAACTGATGATGAAGGGGAAGAAGATGTTTTTGAATTGATAAAGTGTGTCTTCAGTCTCCTGAACCTCCTTCCTGGCTATGATAATGAGAAGAAGGTATGTCTCAGATGGAGAGGGTCTTTGACCTGCCTCAGTGACTATCGTCCAGTGGCACTTACATGCACAGTGATGAAGTTTTTTGAAAGGTTGATGAAACATATCAACTCCTGCCTGAGAAGCAACTCGCATCCATTCCAATATGCCTACAGACACAGCAGATGCCACTTCAATGGCTCTTCGCTCAACCCTGTCACATCTGCACAACCAAGATGCATATGTCAGGATGCTCTTTATCAGCTACAACTCGGCATTGAGTACTGTCATCCCCTCAAAACTAATTGATAAGCTTCAAGAACTTGGCCTCAATACCTCCTTCTACAATTGAATCTTCTTTCCTCACTTGCAGATCCCAGTCAGTTTAGATTGACAACAATATCTCCACAATCTCCATCAGCACAGGTGCATCACAAGGCTGTGTGCTTAGCCCCCTGCTCTACTTGCTTTACACTTATGACTGTGTGGCTAAGCACAGCTCCCATCCCATTTTGAAGTTTGCTGATAACCTCGCTGTCATTGGCCATATCGAAGGTGATGACAAATCAGCATATAGGAGGGAGATTGAAAATCTGGCTGGGTGGTGCAACAGCAAGAACATCTCACTCAATATCAGCAAGACCAAGGAGTTGATTATTGACGTTAGGAGTTGAAAACTAGAGGTCCATGAGACATTCCTGATCGGAGATAGAGAGAGTCAACAGCTTTAAATTCCTGGGTGTTATTTCAGAGGACCTGCCCTGGGCCCAGCACGTAAGTGCAATTACGAAAAAGGCACGGCAGTATCTTACTTGCTTAGAAGTTTGCGAAGATTCCCCATGACATCTAAAACTTAACCAACTTCTACAGATGTGTAGTGGAGAGTATATTGACTGGCTGCAACACAGCCTGGTATGGAAACACCAATGTCCTTGAATGGAAAATCCTAAAAATAAGTCGTGGATATGGCCCAGTTCATCATGGGTAATGTCCTCCCCATAATTGAGCACATCTACACGGATGTTGCTGCAGGAAAGCAGCATCCATCGTCAGGGATCTCACCCTCTCTTCTCACTGCTGCCATCAGGAAAAAGGTATAAGAGCCTCATGACTCACCACCAAGTGCAGGAACAGTTATTACCCCTCAACCATCAGGCTCTTGAACCAGAGGGAATAACTTCACGCAGTTTCACTTGTCCCATCACTGAACAGTTCCCACAATCTATGGACTCACTTTCAAGGACTCTATGTCTCACGTTCTCAATATTTATTACTTATTAATATTATTTCCTTTAGTATTTGCACAGTGTGTTGTCTTTTGCACACTGGTTGTCTGCCCATTTGGTGCGGTCTTTCATTGATTCTACTATGGTTATTGGATTTATTGAGTATGCCTGCAAGTAAATGAATCTCGGGGTTATATATGGTGACATATATGTACTTCGATAGTAAATTTACTTTGAAGTGTGATGATGGATGAGAGTATAGGGAGAATATAGTAGGTGTATGTGGCTGGCTGATGGCCAGTGTGGATTTGGTGGGCTGAAAGCTTTGTTTCCATGCTGTATCTCCATGACATTAACAGTACAGCAGTCTCTTTTCCATTGCACAGGAGCAAAGTCCAAGATGACTGCATTAAGTCTCTGGATTGAGACTCAAACACTTCAATCATGGGCGGATCCAATTCTTCCAGTCATCCCCACTCCCCTGCCTTCTCCCCTTTGATGCCCTGGCTAATCAAGAACTTGTCTATCTCTGCCTTAAATGCACCCAGTGACGTGGCCTCCACAGCCGCTCGTAGCAACAAATTCCACAGATTTACTACCCTCTAACTAAAGTAATTTCTCTGCATCTCTGTTCTAGATGGACACCCTTCTATCCTGAAGTCGTGCCCTCCTGTCCTAGAATCCCCTACCATGGGAAATAACTTTGCTATATCGAATTTGTTATGGCCTTTTAACATTCGGAATGTTTCTATGAGATTCCCCCCCTCCCCATTCTGAATTCCAGGGAATACAACCCAAGAGCTGCCGGTAACCCTTTCATTCCTGAAATCATTATCATGAATCTTCTCTGAACCCTCTCCAATGTCAGTATATCCTTTCTAAAATAAAGAGCCCAAAACTGCACACAATACTCCAGCAACATACATCAAAGTTGCTGGTGAACGCAGCAGGCCAAGCAGCATCTATAGGAAGAGGCGCAGTCGATGTTTCAGGCCGAGACCCTTCGTCAGGACGTCGACTGCGCCTCTTCCTATAGATGCTGCTTGGCCTGCTGCGTTCACCAGCAACTTTGATGTATGTTGCTTGAATTTCCAGCATCTGCAGAATTCCTGTTGTTTGCGTTTAAACACAATACTCCAAGTGTGGTCTCACGAGTGCCTTATAGAGCCTCAACGTCACATCCCTGCTCTTATATTCTATACTTCTGGAAATGAATGCCAACATTGCATTCGCCTTCTTAACCACCGACTCAACCTGGAGGTTAACTTTTAGGATATCCTGCACAAGGATTCCCAAGTCCCTTTGCATCTCTGCATTTTGAATTCTCTCCCCACCTAAATAATAGTCTGTCCGTTTATTTCTTCCACCAACCTGCATGACCATACACTTTCCAACATTGTATTTCATTTGCCACTTCTTTGCCCATTCCCCTAAACTATCTAAGTCTCTCTACAGGCTCTCTGTTTCCTCAACACTACTCACTCCTCCACCTGTCTTTGTATCATCAGCAAATTTAGCCACAAATCCATGAATTAGTCCAATTTATTGACATACATCGTAAAAAGCAGCAGTCCCAACACCGACCCCTGTGGAACTCCACTGGTAACCGGCAGCCAGCCAGAACAGGATCCCTTTATTCCCACTCTCTGTTTTCTGCCGACCAGCTAATGCTCCACCCACGCTAGTAACTTCCCTGTAATTCCATGGGCTCTTATCTTGCTAAGCAGTCTCATCTGCTTGTCAAAGGCCTTCTGAAAATCCAAACACACCACATCCACTGCATCTCCTTCATCTACCCTGCTTGTAATTTCCTCAAAGAATTGCAGTAGGTTTGTCAGACAGGATTTTCCTTTCAGGAAACCATGCTTTCTTTGGCATATGTTGTCATCTGCCTCCAGGTATTCTGTAATCTTACCCCTAACAATCAATTCCAACAACTTCCCAACCCTGATGTCAGGCTAACAGGTCTATAGTTTCCTTTCTGCAGCCTCTCACCCTTCTTAAATAGCAGAGTAACACTTGTAATTTTCGAGTCATCCGGTACAATGCCAGAATCTATCGATTCCTGAAAGATCATTGTTAATGCCTCCGCAATCTCTCCAGCTACCTTCTTCAGAACCCAAGGGTGCATTCCATCAGGTCTAGATTTATCCACCCTCAGACCATGAAGCTTCCTGAGCACCTTTTCAGTCGTAATTTTCACTGCACAGACTTCACTTCCCAGACACTCTTGAATGTCCAGTATACTGCAGACGTCTTCCACTGTGAAGACTGATGCAAAATATGCATTCAGTTTCTCTGCCATCTCTGCATCTCTCATTACAATATCTCCAGCATCATTTTGTATTGTTCCTGTATATACCCTCAACTCTCTTTTACCCTTTATATACTTCAAGAAGCTTTTTAAAGAAGGGATGGCTTTTAAAGAACAAAAACTAAATCAAAAAAATAACTGGGATTCCCTTCATTTTATTTGGGACACTATGCGGCTCATATGGGGCGGGAGACTGTTGTCAAACAGTTTCTCTAGTTTCAGTCATGTGCACTTGCGTGGCTAAACCATGCTTAAAGTGATCAGTTTTTAAATAGCGTTAGTTGTGTGAGTATTTTTAAAAATCAGTGATTTTTGTCACTGATAGTTGGCAAGAAATAGGCAGTAAGACGATTCGGAACTGTTTTGCTCAGTGCAGTTTTCAGGCATCCAGGCCTGGAGATGCCAGAAACAGCCCGGAGTGGAAATGAAATGATTTTATTATTTCACCAAGTTAGGTATCATGAATATATTGACATTTGTCTTAAATGTGATAATGAAAATGAAGATTTGTAGGATGCAATCGTCTAAGGCTACGTCCACACTGGGCTGGATAATTTTGAAAACGCTGGTTTCGCGTAAAAACGATAGGCGTCCACACCAGGCATTTATGAAAATACGTTCGTCCACATTAAAACGGGTATTTGGGTGAATCTCCTCCTATTGGGCATGTGCAGGACACATCTATAGAAAACAAGCGAAGAGGAAACGGTATACTATTAACGTTTCTGCGGCGGCAGCATGCTATTTCCATTGGTCAAAAACTAGAGTACCTACAACAACAGCGAAAGAAAGTTTTCAACAATGTCTTCGAGGAATACAAAGAAAACCATCACTTGAAAAAACAGACTGGACTTCCTTGTTTGGACAGATGATGAAGTCGAGCTGCTTCTGTGAGTTACAAATGACTACAAAGTCAGCAAAGCAGTGGAGAACGTGGGAGTGGGAATCATGCCAAACCAAATACAATGACGTCCTCGACCACTATAAAGAACGCTATATGTGTTCAAGAAAACAGTGAAATGCTGCTCTGCCGTCACCATCTGTTCTGGCATGTCATGACAGCGTTTTTAAAAAAGCTCCAGTTACCCTGTACACACTACACTGCCCAACCGGTGTTTTCAGATTTACACACTCTGGAGAGCGTTTTAGAAAAGCTTCATTTTCTAGGGAGGAAAACACCGTTTCAGTGTGGACAGAGGGTCAAAACGAAGAGAAAAAGCTTTGGTTACAGACTTATCCTGTCTATTGTGGAGGTAGTCTAAGGCTTCTAAAGCAATGGAGGGCAGTGCATTATCTGCACTAAGAGTCTCTGCTAATTTTGTTCATTTACAATCAATCAAAAGAACATGGCAGATGAATTCCTCTGTCATTAACTATTAGGAACTAGTACACAGTTTTATAGTATTGTAGACTACTGTTTGTTAAATTGTGGTTTATCTTGTTTATACCTTTTAATTATTGCCGTGAAACTTCGGTTAATTGGGGCATGCGCTTACTTCTGCCAAAATGTACTGGCCCCAATGTGTCTCAGTTACTGGAATCCACTGTATGTGCTTAGTTCATAATAGCGTTCTTGGAATTGCGTTAAATCAATGTTAAATCTCTGTTCCAGTAGAGTAGCAGGAAGCCTTGACAGTTTTTACAAGTAGGCTATCTATCAGCAAGACTCAGTAAGAATGTGTGTGAATATACAGACTCTTTCCAGCTCTCTGGTCCCATGGGTTAGAACTGATCTTTTTCACGTTCATATGGATGATGGCCGCAATAGGAATAATGAACACTACCTTGTTATTTGTTTCTTTGGCATTATTTACTTCTGTAATTTACAATAATTTCATCTTTGCATGGTACTGCTGTCATAAAACAACAAATTTCACTTCATAAACACAAGATTCGGCAGACACTAGAAATCCAGATCAACACATAAAATGCTGGAGAAATTCAGCAGGTCAGGCAGCATCTATGGATAGGAATAAGCAGTCGATGTTTCAGGCCGAGACTCTTCACTGGGGCTCATCATCTAAGTCAGTGATGATAAACCTGATTCTGGACTGTTGAGAATTGTTACTCTTTATCCATCCATCCTTCAGGAATCTGAGTTGTAAGTTCATGATGCTGACATCCTTATTTCCTTTCGTTGACCATCTCTATTCTATTAAGAAATGTTTAGATAGGTATACGAATGTGAGGGAACTGGAAGGAAATGGACATTGTGTAGGAGGAAGAGATTAGCTAGATTGGCCATTTGATTACTAATTTAATTGGTTTGAAACACTTCCTGTGGGGCGAAAGGCCTGTTCCTGTGCTGTACAGTCCAATATCAATTTTCCTCATTAAGCTCAAAACTTTCACGCAGACCTTTTGAGAAACATTCCTGTGAATCAATTAATATCTGCACCATATGTGAACTTAACCTCCTGCAATAAATAGAGTTGATATTATTGTGCCTTGGCAGTAACCAAATACATTGTAAATCTTAAAGCAATTGGAATTTTTATTGGTGCACTTAAATCTCCACACTCTTTCTCTGAGAAGAGATGAGTGTTGCGGATTTTGAGAAAACGATTGTGAAATTTAATCAGTGCCTCTTCTGAAGACTGTAAAAGTTCCCATGGAGTAAATGTTGCCTAATGCCCAGAAGTGCGCAGGAGAACAACAGAGATGAGATCATTATGACACTTGATGGGACACGAGTTGTGTCAGTGCTCCCTGAGTGGGGGGTGGAGGGGGGAAGGGGTGGGTGGGGTTGGGCAAAAGTGGTTGAGACTTATGCAAATTATTTTACAGGTTGAACTTTGTGCAAATTAAGCACAGGGAAATGTTCAGCTTAATCGCATCCATCAGTATCTCAATAACAATTGTTGGAGTCTTTGTTTCACCATGTGCCCTTGTTGTCATCCAGGTGCATCCCAGGTACATGTGTATAGGACCTACAAGTACCTGAGGGTGTACCTGGACGACAGACTTGAGTAGAGTAACAACACAGAAGCTGTGTACAAGAAGGGCCAGAGTCACCTCCACTACCTGAGGAGACTGAGGTCCTTTGGAATATGCAGGCCTCTCCTTCACATGTTCTACCTGTCAGTTGCCGCCAGTACAGTTTTCTATGTGGTGGTGTGCTGGGGCAATGGCATCAACATAGGTATTAGAAAGACTGGTTCTGTTACAGGAGTCAAACTGGACATACTAGAGGCTGTGGTAGAACAAAGGACCCAATGGAAAATCCTGACAATTCTGGACAATGTTTCTCACCCTCTGAATGCCACTGTGGCTGAACAGAGGAGTAATTTTAGTAATCGGCTAAGACAACTGGGCTGCTCCAAAGAGCACTGTATGAGGTCATTCTTACCCTCGACCGTTAGGCTCTATAATGACTCAACCTCTAGCCGGGGAAGTGTTGACCCCTTCCTGTTAGACTGTGAAACTTATTTTGTTATTCTTTCTACTTCTCTTCTAATTTTTATATCTATTTACTTGTAATGCTTGTGGCACTGTACTTCCCTTTGGGATCAATAGAGTATCTGTCTTACCTCTCTTTCTCTTGTGTGATGGTAGTGGAGTGATCACTGGAGTCGAGTATGATGTTTTCCTAAGAGGTTGTGTATTGGCAGGTCCTCAGATAGCTGTAGAGGGGGAAAATCCAACAAAACATAGAGGATACGGCCCACAATGTTCCCACAACCTATGGACTCACTTTCAAAGACTCTTCATCTCATGTTCTTGATATTGATATGCTTATTTAGTATTATTATTATTATTACTATTTCTTTTTGTATTTGCTCAGTTTTTTGTCTTTTGCGCACTGATTGAATGCCCAAGTTGTTGCGGTCTTTCATTGATTCTCTTCTGGTTGTTATTCTATTGAGTTCATTAGGAATATCCACAAGAAAATGAATCTTAGGGTTGTACATGATGACATGTATGTACTCTGAACTTGGAGCATATTCTGGTGCAGTCTGGGCAAGAGCAAGTGGTGGCTGTGATTAGTGGTTGGGTCTTTTGGTTCTTCAGTCTCTCCTTTCATAGCTGCCTCTTGTTCTCTGCGGCACAGCGGAAGTTATTACCATGTAGGTATAGCTCTTTATTGAACAGATTTCTTCCATGTGTAACTATAGAGTGCAATGTCTTAAAACATGCTGAATGGATATCCTGACAACACCACATCACTATGTTACCCACTGCTTTGTCGTGACCCCATCATCTTTCCTCAGTAGTTGCTTTAATACTGTTATCCTGCAAGATGTACTTCCATGTTTCCTACACAGATTGCAGTCAGGAAAAAATACCATATGCATGAAACTGGTAAAACTATTTATTATTGTCACAGAGTCATTAAAAAGTTCAGCACAGAAACAGGCCTTTCGGTGAATCTATTCTATGCTGAAACCATTTAAGCTGCCTACTCTTATCAACCTTCATGGGGCCATAGCCCTCTATACCCCTATTATCCATGTACCTATTCAAACTTCGCTTAAATGTTGAAATCGAGCTCGTATGCACCACTTGTGCTGGCAGCTCATTTCACACTCTCATGACCATCTGAGTGAAGAAGCTTCCCTCATGTTACCCTTAAGTTTTCATCTTTCACTCTTATCCCATGTCCCCTGGTTGTAGCCCCACCCAACCTCGGTGGAAAAAGCCTGCTTGCATTTAGCTAATCTAGAGCCCTCAAAACACAAACCAATCTTCCGTCCTTGGACTCACTTTACACTGCATGCTGTCAGAGCAGTGTCGCCAGGTTAATCAAGGACATGACCCGCCCAGCCAACACACTTTTCGTCCCTCTTCCCTCCGGGAGAAGGCTCAGGAGCTTGAAGACTCGTACAGCCAGATTTGGGAACAGCTTCTTTCCAACTGTAATAAGACTGCTGAACAGATCCTGACCCGGATCTGAGCCGTACCCTCCAAATATCCAGACCTGCCTCTCGGTTTTTTTACACTACCTTACTTTCCCTTTTCTATTTTCTATTTATGATTTATAATTTAAATTTTTAATATTTGCTATCGATTTGTATTCCAGGGAGCGTGAAGCACAGAATCAAATATCGCTGTGATGATTGTACGCTCTATTATCAATTGTTTGGCAACAATAAAGTATAAACTATAATTTTGTATGTCAAATCTCCTCTCAATCTTCTATGTTCTAAGGAATAAAATCCTAACCTATTCAATCTTTCCTTAAAACTTAGGTCCTCCAGACATGGCAATATCCTTGTAAATTTCCTTTATACTCTTTTAACCTTATTTACATCTTTCCCAAAACTGCATACAATATTCCAAAATAGGCCTCACCAATGTCTTGTACAACTTCAACATTAACATCCTATCTCATGTACTCGACACTTTGATTTATGAAGGCCAATGTGCGAAAAGCTTTCTTTATGATCCTATCTACCTGTGATGCCACTTTCAACGAATTATGTCCCAGTCCTAGATCCCTTTGTTCTACTGCACTCCTCAGTGCCCTACCATTCATCATTTAAGACCTACTCTAGTTGGTCCTACCAATGTGCAAAACTTCTCATTTGTCTGCATTAAATTCCTTCTGCGATTTCTCAGCCCATTTTTACAGCTGGTCCAGATCCTGCTGCAAGTCATGATCCTCACTGTCCACTACATCCCCAATCTTGGTGTCTTCTGCAGATTTGCTGATCTGGTTAACCACATTATCATCCAGACCATTGATATAGATGACAAACAGCAATGAACCCCGCACCAATCCCTGTTTCACACCAATAGTTACGGGCTTCCAGTCAGAGGGGCAACCATCTACTACCATTACCTGGCTTCTCCCGCAAACCAATGTCTAATCTATTTTACTATCTCATCTTGAATGCCGAGTGACTGATACTTCTTCACCAACCTCCCACACAGGACCTTGTCAAATGCCTTGCTTATGTCTATGAATACAGCATCAGCTGCCTTGCCTTCATTCTCTTTCCTGGTAACTTCCTCAACACATTTTAAGACATGACCTACCATGCACAAAGCGATGTCTATCCAGATACCTGCGTAATCTAGTCCCTTTGGTACCTTCCAATAACTTTCCCATAAATTGATGTCACACTCACTGGCTTAGGTCCTGGTTTATGTTTAGAGCCTTTCTTAAACAATGGAACAACATTGGCTATCTTCCAATCATCTTGTAACTCCTCTGTCACTAAGAATGATTTAAATATCTCTGCTAGGGCCCCATCAGTTTCTGCATTTGCCTCCCATAGGAGCTAAGGGAGCGCCCTAACAGGCCCTGGGGATTTATTCACCCTGATTTACACAACAAACACCTCCTTCCCTGCAATCTGTACAGGGGCTATGAAGTTGGTGCTGTTTTGCTTCACTTCCATAGACTGCCCACCTCCTGAGTAAATACAGATGCAAAACATTTATTTAAGATTTCCCTTGTCTGTTTAGGTTCCACACATGGATTACCATTCTGATCTTGCAAAGAACCAATATTGCCCCTTGCAGTTCTTTTGCTCTTATCATATATGTAGAATCACTTGGGATTCTCCTTCACCTTGTCTGTAGGGCAATTTCATCCCTTCTTTTAGACCCCTGATTTCTTTTTTAAGTGTTCTGTTGCATTTCTTATACTCCATAAGCACCTCAATTGTTTCTGCTTGCCTATACCAGTTATGCCCTTCCTTTTTCTTAACCAGGGCCAAAATATCTCTTAAAAACCAAGGTTCCCTAAACCTGTTATCCTTACTTTTTTGTTCTGACATGCACACAAAAGCTTTACTATCAAAATTTCACTTTTGAAGTCCTTGCACTTACCAAGTACATCTTTGCCAGAAAACAGTCTGTCCCAATCCACGCTTGCCAGATCATTTCTGATGCCATCAGAAATGGCCTTTCTCCAGTTTAGAATCAGCCTGCAATATTAGAATCTCTACTTATCTTTTTGCATATTTACTTTGAAACAAATGGCATTGCGATCTCAAGATGCAAAGTGCTCCCCTAGATAAGCTTCTGTCACTTGCCCTGGCTCATTTCCTAATAGCAGATTAAGTATCATACACTCTTTCGCTGGGACTTCTGTGCACTGATTAACGAAATTTTCCTGAACCCATTTGACAAACTCGATCCCATCTAGACCTTTTACAGTGTGAGAGTCCCAATCAATATGTGGAAAGTTAAAATCACTTACTGTAACAACCTTGTGTCTCTTGCAACAGTCGGCGCTCTCTACAGATTTGTTCCTATAAATGCCTGGGACTGCTGGTGGTCTGTACTGTACATGTTCTGAGATACGGTGAAGAACTGTTCTGCATGCTATCCATGCAGATCCTTTCATCACATCAGTACATTGAGGTAGTACAATGGAAAACTATAACAGAAGGCAGAGTAAAGTGTTACAGTAAAGGTGCAGTGCAAGCTGACAGTAAGGTGCAAGGCCTTAACAAAGAAGATGGTGAGGTCAAAAGTGCATCTTATTGTACCACAAGACTGTTCAACAGTGCGATAGAAACTGACCTTGAGTTTGGTGGTACGCATTTTCAAATTTACGTGACTTCTGCCTGATGGGAGGCAAATATCTACAGGTGGCATTCTCTCAAGAAGGCGGCATTGATTAT
Source organism: Mobula hypostoma (assembly GCF_963921235.1). NCBI lineage: Eukaryota > Metazoa > Chordata > Chondrichthyes > Myliobatiformes > Myliobatidae > Mobula > Mobula hypostoma. The sequence goes on from NC_086100.1 coordinate 194,005,204, forward strand.
CAAAGATCACTATCATCAGGCTGGGGTACAGGAGCTTGAAGTCCCACACAACTAGGTTCAAGAACTGCTACTTCCCTTCAACTATTTGGTTCTTCAACCAACTGTCAAAATGCTCTGACCACTTCGATCACTTTGCACTAAAATAGACTTTTTTTATTGTCCTAATTGTTCTTTCTTAGAAAAAGTGTATAATTTAACTTAATTTGTATTTTTCTCGTGAATGTTGCTTCTGTGATGCTGCTGTGAGTAAGTTTTTCATTACACCTATGAATACATGTTCATATAAAAATAAGCTTTACTTTGACTTTGAGAAAAGCTAATGTCCAGGGTTGGAAGAGTCTTTGGCTGCTTTACCGAGGCGGCAGTGTGTTGACAGAGGAGGTTGGTTTTCGTGATGTGCTGAAATGTGTCCAAAATTCTGTTTTGAATGTTTGGGTGAGGCAGGGACTTTTTTTTTTATCCTAGTCCTGTATTTTGTTTGAAAGAGAAATTTGTAGAGGTGGACAGGGTGGAGAACAAATTTGTGCTGTTTGCTTATCCATTATCATTCATTGAGGTTTGGCCTGAGGAGTTTGCTGGGGTGATACAGAAGGTGAGATGCCTGTGGAGTCTTTTCCAAGAAACTTGCCTCTCACTCTACTTTCTTTAAGACCAATAAAAAGCTCTCTATTAAAGGAGTTTATTGTGTCTGCGTCCATATTTATGGCAGAAAATGAGACATTCAACCACAGTCTATTGAAAGACCTTTTCTCGAGCCTCGTGCATAGCACTGTCTGGCTCCGATTAACTGCAGCCTTTGCCATTGTTTAGTAGCGATGCAATCACTTGAGTCGAGTATGATGTTCTCCGAAGGGGTGGATTCCCTTAATACAGACTGCCTGTGTGTAACTTTATTTAATATAGAGGAAGCTGATGCATGGGCATCCACCACATGGTTCTTGACAGGCCAGAGTCCAGTGTCATTGCATCCAAGACAACCCTTCACTGCTGCAGTCTTCCTCAGCCTTCACTGCAGTTGTGATGTGTTATCATCTTCTGCCAGCTCCACCATTAAGGTCCTGGTTGGATTGCTTTTTGTCTAGAACCTACTCTTGAGCTTTCCAAATCACAAGAAGAGGAAGCACTGGAGCTTTTAAGGAATATAAAAGTGGATAAGTCTCCGGGTCCTGACAGGATATTCATTAGAAACGGGGATGGTGCCGGAGGATTGACGTATTGCTCAAGTTGTTCCATTGTTTAAGAAGGGTTCTAAGAGTAAGCCCAGCAATTATCAGCCTGTGAGTTTGACATCAGTGGTGAGTAAATTGATGGAAAGTATTCTTAGAGATGGTATATACAATTATCTGGATAGACATGGTCTGATTAGGAACAGTCAACATGGATTTGTGCGTGGAAGGTCATGTTTGACAAATCTTATTGAATTTTTTGAAGCGGTTACGAGGAAAGTTGACGAAGGTAAAGCAGTGGATGTTGTCTATATGGACTTCAGTAAGGCCTTTGACAAGGTTCCACACGGAAGGTTGGTTAGGAAGGTTCAATCGTTAGGTATTAATATTGAAATAGTAAAATGGATTCAGCAGTGGCTGGATGGGAGACACCAGAGAGTGGTGGTGGATAACTGTTTGTCAGATTGGAGGCCGGTGACTAGTGGTGTGCCTCCGGGATCTGTACTGGGTCCAATGTTGTTTGTCATATACATTAATGATCTGGATGATGGGGTGGTAAATTGGATGAGTAAATATGCAGATGATACTAAGATAGGTGGAGTTGTGGGTAATGAAGTAGGTTTTCAAAGCTTGCAGAGATTTAGGCCAGTTAGAAGAGTGGGCTGAAAGATGGCAGATGGACTTTAATGCTGATAAATGTGAGGTGCTACATTTTGGTAGGGCTAATCAAAATAGGACATACATGGTAAATGGTAGGACATTGAAGAATGCAGTAGAACAGAGGGATCTAGGAATAATGGTGCATAGTTCCTTGAAGTTGGAATCTCATGTGGATAGGGTAGTGAAGAAATCTTTTGTTATGCTGGCCTTTATAAATCAGAGCATTGAGTATAGGAGTTGGGATGTAATATTGAAATTGTACAAGGCATTCGTGAGGCCTAATTTGGAGAATTGTGTAGTTTTGGTCACCAAATTATAGGAAAGATGTCAACAAAATAGAGAGAGTACAGAGAAGATTTACTAGAATGTTACCTGGGTTTCATCACCTAAGTTACAGAGAAAGGTTGAACAAGTTGGGTCTTTATTTTTTGGAACGTAGAAGGTTGAGGGTGGACTTGATAGAGGTATTTAAAATTATGAGGGGGTTAGATAGAGTTGACATGGATAGGCTTTTTCCATTGAGAGTGGGGGAGATTCAAACAATAGACAATAGGTGCAGGAGTAGGCCATTCAGCCCCTCGAGCCAGCACCACCATTCACTGTGATCATGGCTGATCATCCACAATCAGTACCCCGGTACTGCCTTCTCCCCATATCCCTTGACTCTGCTATCTTTAAGAGCTCTATCTAACTCTTCCTTGAAAGAATCCAGAGAATTGGCCTCCACTGCTTTCTGAGGCAGAGCATTCCACAGAACCACAACCCTCTGTGTGAAAAAGTTTTTCCTCAATTAAATGGTCTACCCCTTATTCTTAAACTGTGGCCTCTGGTTCTGGACTCCCCCAACATCGGGAACATGTTTCCTGCCTCTAGCGTGTCCAATCTCTTAATAATCTTATATGTTTCAATCAGACCCCCTCTCATCCTTCTAAATTCCAGTGTATACAAGCCCAGTCGCTCCAATCTTTCAACATATGACAGTCCCGCCATCCCAGGAATTAACCTCGTGAACCTACGCTGCACTCCCTCAATAGCTAGAATGTCCTTCCTCAAATTTGGAGACCAAAACTGTACACAATACTCCAGGTGTGGTTATACCAGGGCCCTGTACAACTGCAGAAGGACCTCTTTGCTCCTATACTCAACTCCCCTTGTTATGAAGGCCAACATGCCATTAGCTTTCTTCACTGCCTGCTGTACCTGCATGCTTACTTTCAGTGACTGTTGAACAAGGACACCTAGATCTTGTTGTACTTCCCCTTTTCCTAACTTGACACCATTCAGATAGTAATCTGCCTTCCTGTTCTTGCCACCAAAGTGGATAACCTCACATTTATCCACATTAAACTGTATCTGCCATGCATCTGCCCACTCACCCCACCTGTCCAAGTCACCATGCATTCTCATAACATCCTCCTCACATGAGTTGAGAGTTAAAGGGCAAAGGTTTAGGGGTAACATGAGGGAGAACTTCTTTACTCAGAGAGTGGTAGCTGTGTGGAACGAGCTTCCCGCAGAAGTGGTTCAGGCAGGTTCGATGTTGTCATTTAAAGTTAAATTGGACAGCTATATGGATAGGAAAGGAATGGAAGGTTATGGGCTGTGTGCAGGTCAGTGGGACTTGGTGAGTTTGGCAAGGACTAGAAGGGCCGAGATGGCCTGTTTCCGTGCTGTAATTGTTATATGGTATATGGTTATCACCAGGGGTGACCCGACCAGTAGGTAAGTTTTAGGTGGAATTATTCTTGGGATCTCAGGAACACACAAGCCTCTCCACTACAACACAATGATGATCCTTGGAGAAGATTGTTTAGTAGCTTCATGGGAAACTAGGAAAGAAAAAGGCTTGGGGCCATCACTCTACTGTGCTACTGGTTGTAGGCAACCATGATGGGAATGGAGCATCTACACTAAAGTGGGCTACCACAGTAATGTAGCAATTAGTGTGGCACTATTACGGCATCAGAGTTCAATTCCATCACTGTCTGTAGGGAGTGTCTGTACGTCCGTTCTTTGGAATGCATGAATTTTTCCCAGGTGTTCCAGTTTCCTTCCGTAGTCCAAAGACATACCAATTATCTTAATTGTAAATTGTCACGTGATTAGGTTAGGGTTAATCAAGGTTCCTTATTCTGTACTCTGCCTTTCTTCCTGAGGGCAGGAGGGAACAGTGACGAAAGAAAGGGTGAATGCTTCATGCCAAAGGCCAGGGTACATACAGGGGCTTAAAGTTTCTGATACATCTGTAGTTTCTTCTGGTACTGGGAGGAGCAATTGCTTTACCAAGTCATGGTGCACCTGGATAGAGTGCTTTGTTGTAGAGTCAAATAGCGCAAACAGTCCCTTCAGCCCATCCTGTTCATGGTGACCATCAAGTACCCTCCTGCGTTAATCCCATTTACCATTGACCTCTAGACCACTGTGCCTTGATGATTCATCCAGATGCTTTTTAAATCTTCAGAGAGTACTTCAACGTTAGGGCGGAACAGTGGCGTAATGGTTTACAGCGCTCTGGCAAAATGTCAAAAAATTCTTGCTCCCAACAGTGCTGCTTAACCTGCTAAGTTTTCAATCAGATTTCTGAATGGCCAATAAATCATATACGAGGGGTGATTGATAAGTTCGTGGCCTAAGGTAGAAGGAGTCAATTTTAGAAAACCTAGCACATTTATTTTTCAACATAGTCTCCTCCTACATTTACACACTTAGTCCAGCGGTCTGGAGCATACGGATCTTGGACCTTCAGAAAGTGCCCACAGCAGGGGTGATTGATAAGTTTGTGGCCTAAGCTAAAAGGACATGAGTTGTACAGCTCTTGTTACATGCACATGCAGGTCAACTCTGAGTGATTATGCAGAAAGTTTGAAGTTAATAACTCATCTCCTTCTACCTTAGGCCACAAACTTATCAATCACCCCTGATGAGTTATTAACCTCAAACTTTCTTTATAATCACTCAGAGTTGACCTGCATGTGCATGTAACGAGAGCTGTACAACTCATGTCCTTTTTCCTTAGGCCACAAACTTATCAATCACCCCTGCTGTGGGCACTTTCTGAAGGTCCAAGATCCGTATGCTCCACGGCTGCTGGACTAAGTGTGTAAATGTAGGAGGGAACTATGTTGAAAAATAAATGTGCTAGGTTTTCTAAAATTGACTCCTTCTACCTTAGGCCACAAACTTATCAATCACTCCTCGTACAGTTCCTAACTCTTTTTTGTTCTCATTTTACACGACTAATTTTATTTAATTAAATATATTTTATAATTGTAATTTATAGTTTTTTATTATTGTGTATTGCAGATTGCATGGCATATGCCAGTGATATTAAATCCAATTTAAACCTTGCTTGCAAATCTCAATCATGCCACAAGGTGATGCTGTTTCTCCAGAAATCATTCTGTGAATCAGAATCAGGTTTAATATCACCGAACACTGGCATGTGTAGTGAAATTTGTTGCTTTGTGACAGCAGTACATTGCAAAATATTATAAAAATATAAGTTATAAGGTATATATAAAATATATATTAAATAAATATGTTGTACAAAAAAGAGGGGGTGAAGCTGATACAGTGTTCCGTGGGTTCATTGTCCATTCAGAAATCTGATGGCAGAGGGGATGAAGGATGTTGTCGATGATGAGGATGCTAGTGCCCATGATGGAGCTGGCTGAGTTTACTACACTCTACAGCTTTTTCTGATCCTGTGCACTGGCGTCTCCATACCACATGGTGATGCAACCAGTCAGAATGCTGTCTATGGTACATCTGTAGAAATTAGTGTTGTCAAGTAATTGTCATGCTAACGTAGGGAAACAGGCCTACAAAAATGCATTGATCAGTTCACTATGCAATCTAGAGTTATATGGCTTGGAACTAGGCCCTTCAGTTGCTCTTATCCATGCCATCCTTAAAGTACCTCTCAATCCTACTCCCATTCCCCCATCTCTTGGCTCCTAGCCTTCTATACCAGGGTAATTCAAATGCTCGTCTGTTACTGGTTGAATGCTGTAGAATTTCGCATGCACCTTCTCAGACATAAAGTCCTAGTCTGCTCTACCTCTCCCTATAATCCAGTCTCTCAAATCCAGGCAGCATTACCGTATATCTTTCCTTCTCTTTCTAGTTTAACGGTACATTTCCTGTAAAATAGCAACCACAACTGAACGCAGTATTCCAGGTGTAGCCTCATTAACATCTTGTACAACTGCAGCATAACATCCCAATCTCTGCAGTCGTTGTCTGATGAAAGCTGGAAATGCAAAGTGAAGACAAGAGTATTAGAAACACTCAGCAAGACAGGCAGCATCTGAGGAAAGAGACACTGGGTTAATGTTTGATATCAGAGATTGTTTTCAAAGAGGAATCAATGACCATAGGGAACAGTTAAAGATGAGAGGGGAGATTTTTAATAGGAGAGTAAGGGACAATGTTTTTACCCAGAGGGTGGTCAGTATATGGAATGTGCTACCAGAGGATGTAGTTAAGGCAAAGTTAAAAGTAAATATATTATCAGAGTGTGTGTATATGTCACCATATACTACCCTGAGATTCATTTTATTTACAGTTATTCACAGTAGAACCAAGAAACACAATAAACCAGAACAACCAGGCAGCTTTTAAAAGGTACATGGTAGGAAGGATTTAGAAAGATATGAGCCAAACACAGGTAAGTGGGACTAGCTCTTGGTCAGCATGGACCTATTGGGCAAGGGGTTGTTTTGATGTTACCTCCAAGAGTTGGTGTAGCCTCGATCCGTTTGCCAACTTCAGTGCTGAGTCCTTTGAGAAGTTTGCTTGCTGAGACCTACACAACTCAAAATGCCCCCTTCCTTTCCAGTTTGCAAGAGTTGCATTGTGAAGTACCTGCAGACCAGCAAATACTGTCCAATGTGCAACATCAAAATCCACGAGACCCAGCCCCTCCTCAACCTGAAGCTCGATCGAGTGATGCAAGATATCGTCTACAAGCTAGTCCCAGGTTTGCAGGAGAGTAAGTATGCTCACCGCACATTAACTCATCATTTGGAGGAACTGATGTGCTATGTGCACTCGCAACACGGGAGGTACAGCAAAGGTTCACCAGACCAGAGCCAGTCTTAATGAGGAGAGAATTGGCAATCCAGGCCTGTACAACCATAAAGCAGAAAACTGCAGGTGCTGGGAATCTAAAATAAAATTTATTTAGTAACTTATTGAGATACAGCACAGAATAGTCTCTTCTAGCCATTCAAGCCACACTGTCCAGCAATCCCCTAATTTTTTTAGCCAGAGGGTGGTGAATCTATGGAATTTGTTGCCACGGGCGGCAGTGGAAGCCAAGTCATTGGGTGTATTTAAGGCAGAGATTGATAGGTATCTGAGTAGCCAGGGCATCAAAGGTTATGGTGAGAAGGCGGGGGAGTGGGACTAAATGGGAGAGTGGATCAGCTCAAGATAAAATGGCGGAGCAGACTCAATGGGCCGAATGGCTGATTTCTGCTCCTTTGTCTTATGGTCTTAATCCTAACTTAATCACAAGACAATTTACAATGACAAATTAACCTACTTACTGGTACATTTTTGCACTGTGGTAGGAAACCAGAGCACCCGGGGGAAAACCCCACCTGGACATTAGAACATACAAATTCCTTACAGGCAGCGACAGGAATTGAACCTGGGTCGCCTGCACTGTAAGCTGTTGTGCTAACCACTGTTCTACCATGCTGAGCTGTTTGACGTTGTCAGATTAGGCAGTGTCTGTGTGGTAGAAAACCTAGAACATAGAAAAATCTTGAAGGAACACGATGTTGTGCCAACTAAATCTCCCTCTCTGCACGTGCTGCATGTCCCTCCATTTCCCACAATCTTCTATGCTCCAGGGAATAAAGTCCTAACCTATTCAACCTTTCTCTGTAACTCAGCTTCTCAAGTCCCGGCAACATCCTTGTAAACCTTCTCTGCACTCTTTTAGCCTTATTAATATCCTTCCTGTAATTTGGTGATCAAAACTGCACACAATACTCCAAATTCGGCCCCATCAATGCCTTATACAACCTCACCATAACATTCCAACTCTTATACTCAATACTTTGATTTATAAAGGCCAATGTCCCAAAAGCTGTCTTTACGACCCTATCTACCTTTTAGGGAATTTTGTCTCTGTATTCCCAGATCCCTCTGTTCTACTGCACTCCTCAGTGCCCTACCATTTACCTTGTATGTTCTACCTTGGTTTGTCCTTCCAAAGTGCAATATCTCACACTTGTCTGAATTAAACTCCGTCTGCCATTTTTCAGCCCATTTTTCCAGCTGGTCTAAATACCTCTGTAAGCTTTGAAAACCTTCCTCCTTGGAAACTCCTTACAGACAACAGTGGGAAATGAGCTTGGGTCACTGGTACTGTAAAGTGTTGTGCTAACACCGTGCACGCAATACTTCCAAATGCAGCCTAACCAAAGATTTTAGTAGCTGCAATGTGACTTCTGGACTTTTACGGGGCACTGAGTGCAAGTGTGCGAAATGCTGCCATTATCACCCTCTCTTCCTGTGTGGCTACGTTCAGTGAACTGCAGACTAGGTTCCTCTGTACAATAGATGGAGACACCAGACTGCAAATGCTGAAATCTGGAGCAACAGGTCAGGCTGAATCTGTGGGATGGCGGGCGGGGGGGAAGAAGAGAGAGAGAGAAGAAATGAGACAGAACTGCAGATGTTTGAACCTTGAGACAAAACAGAAAGCTGCGAGAAGAACTCAAAAGGCAAACATGTATTCAGTGTTTCCAATCAAGACCTTGCATCGAGAGGCAATAGCAGGTATAAAAAGTTGAGAGGAAGGGGTAAGTCAGGGATGGCTACCTATGGGTGGAACCATGAGGGGGTGATGGAACTGGAGTTAGGAGACAGAAGAAACCTTGATCTGTTCTCGGAACTGGGAATAGATGTGGAGAACAAACACAATGTCTGGTCAAGGATTGGTCAGATGAAAGGAAATTGAATCATGATCCCATTGAAACAAACCCAATTTCATACAGGACGCACGACAAGGCACTGGAATCTCGAGCAGCAGACAATCTGTTGGAGATACGCAGGAGGTTGAGCAGCAATCTTTTGGGGTCAAGATCCTGCATCAGGACTGATAGAGTAGGCTGCCTGTATGAAGAGGTGGTGGGGGTAATGAGATGGGTCAGTGGGTAATTCACTGATCAAGCAGGGGTGAGAGGAATGAGTGAGGAGGGGACTGGCCACCTATAGGTGGAGCCAACTGAGGAAGGGGACAAGGGGCAGAATAAGGGGGAAGGCTGAAGTTGGAAGACAGCAGTTAATGGGATCTGAAATAGGAACTTTAAATATGGAAGTGAGTGAGAAGAATAAAGGAGATGTTTGTTTATTTATTTAGTGATATGGCACTGAGTTAGGCCCTTCCACCCTTCAAGCAGCATCACCAGAGCAAATTCTAACAACTCCGTTTAACCCTAACCTAATCACGGGACAGTTTACAGTGACCAGTTAGCCCGCTAACTGCTACATCTTTGGACTGTGGGAGGAAACCAGAGCACCTGGGGAAAACCGATGTATTCCATGGAGAGGACGTACAGACTCCCTACAGAGGACATTGGGATTGAATTCTGAACGCCAATGCCCTGAGCTGTAATAGCATCGCGCTAACCACTACGCTACCGAGGTGTTACTGTTTGTGGCAAGGTGGAGATCATGAGTTTGCAAGTCCCTGAAAGGTAATTGGTGATCAGATGATTGAGCCGTGATACAGGAAACATCAGACTGCAGGTGCTGGAATCTGGAGCACCAAACAATCTTTTGGACCAACTCCAGCAACTTGAGCAGCATCTGTGGGGAAAGGAGGGAAAAACTGATAATGTTTGGGTCAAAACCCTGCATCAGAATTGAGAGAGTAGACAGCCTCTTAAGGGAGAGATGGAGGATGAGACAGGCCAGCAGGTGAAAGATGACGGGCAGATGGAGCCAGACTGAGGTGGATCCACTCATACCCTGCCTCACCCTGCCCTCTCACCTCTATGTACAAACCGTCTTGGTGAGGCCAATGCAGGAAATCGTAAACACGGGAAAAGTATGCAAATGCCAGAAATCCAAAGCAACACACACAAAATGCTTGAAGAACTCAGAAGGTCAGACAGCATTTATGGAAATGAATAAACAGTTAACATTTTGGGTTGAGACCTTTCTTCAGGACTGTTTATTCATTTTCTTAGATGCTATCTGACCTGAGTTCCTCCAGCATTTTAAGATAAATGTAGGGTTGCTTAGGTAAATAAAGGAGGAATCTGCCGAGCTACAGGGAAGGGAATGGAAATATTTTGGATTCTTGTACACTGAGCCAGTACCGGATAAATGGCCGCTGTCTGTGCAGTAACCATGCTGATTGGGATCAGAGGTCAATGGTAAGCCAGTAAAGAGCGAGTGCGCCTGGGTTATAAAAGCAGAATGAGGTTAAACGATGCTCTGTTCATGTGGCAAGGACTGGATAGATAAGATAGTCAGTCTTTCCCCAGAGTGGAAGTGTCAAACACTAGAGAGACATTTACATTACATGGGGACAAATTGGTTTATTTTCGTCACGTACTGAGGTAAAGTGTGCAACCCTCTCATTGGGACTCGTATACAAATTTGTCTCATTAGCGAACTGCTAATAGCCATGTGACTGACGACGCAGAAGGCCACCTTTCATGAGCAATGTATGTCTATGGTCGGTATGATTTGGGGTTCAACCAGAGAGCAAAGTTGGAATGTCCCAGGGAAGAACATTGATTGTAATGAATGCTGTGTAAATATTGCCCCATGCAGAGTTATCATTCACCAGAAAAATAACAGATCAGCATAAAATTGCAAAAGGAAATATATTTACCAATATATCAACTTTAACAAACAGCTAATAGAAAAAAAAAGAAGAAAAGGGCCCAATTCAGTTATACTAGTATCACTTTAATTATGCGCTGAACCCACATTCTGTGTGAAAGACACCAGTCATAGTTCAAACTTCCCTCGAAGACCATCTTGGGCAAACTGGCTAACTCAGGAGTATTGGCACTTCCTCCTTGGAACGACTCATCAGCACAAGGTACTTTTACAATGGGGTTTCTCCCTCGAACAGCATTCTGCGGGCATCTTTCCTTGTGCCCCACTCCACAGCTCCTACCAAAAAAACCCTAAACTAGACTACTGTCCTTCAGAAATCTAATCCCGCCCATCTATCTCGAATCTTCCATCGCATCCCACTGGGCAGAAAGTTACAACACGTACCAGTACAATCCTGAGTGGCTGATACAACATTCCTAAGCTGAACAAAATGGCTCCTTATCTTTAGCTGAAGCCAAAACACTGACTAACAGGACACTCTCCTTTTGCAGAAAACTGCTGAAATAAAAATACCTCACCCCCATAGCCAGGGCCTTACAAGTGGAGAAACTTGTCTTGTGTACTGCCAATACAGATGAATTCAGCACAACAATGCATTGAGGTATACAAGGTAAACCAGTGACAGAAAGCCGAATAAAGTATTACAGTGCAGAGAAAGTGTAGTGCTGATAGACAGAGTAACACACAGCAGATCCTCAGGCAGCATACCCCTTCCTTTCCAGTGCTGATGAAGGGTCTCAGCCCAATCCGTTGACTGTTTATTCTTCTCCATAGATGCTGCTAGACCTGCTGAGGTCCTCCACCATGCTGAGTATACTACTCTGGAACTCCACCATCTGCAGAATATCTTGTGCAGGTAGACAGTAAGGTGCAAGGTTGTAGGAAAGTTTAAAGATTTGAGGTCATTGTTGGGTGACGTAGAGATGTGTCTCTACCAAAGGAGTTGTAAGGTGCTCCTTCTCGCAGCTAGCCTGCAGGTTACCTTTGGGCAAGGTATAGTACCTGCTTCCCCCCCACCCCACCCCCGATCAGGGTCAGGGTCACGTGAAGCCATGGGAGCATATGGTGAACTGTCGTATGAGCAGCTGGTGCATATCACAAGTTCTGTTTATGCAACCACTGACGGTAGGCAATCTCTGAAGAGTATTGATAATACCTGGGGTCACCCATCTTATAAAGACTCTGTCCAGAAGAGGGCAATGACAAACCACGTCTGTAGAAAAAATTGCCAAACACAATCATGGTCATGGAAAGACCATGATCATCCACATCATAAAGCGTTGCACATGATGATAATGTAGGCAGGTGTGCAGCTTAAGCTGGTATCTTGGTCGACACAGACATTGTGGGCCAATGGGTCTGCTCCTGTGTTGTACTGTTCTCTGCTGAGTCCCATTCCCCTCCTCACCTGTAAGCTATTCTCTCTCCTGTACCCATCAAATGCTTCCAATTCTCCTCACACTTGGAGTAACTTAGAGTATCAAGTTAACCTACCAACTGGTATGTCTCTGGGATGTGGGAAGAAAGCAGAGCATAGGGGGTCGGGGGGAGTTCTGCAGTTACAGGGAGAAAGTGCAAACTCCTCACAGAGAATTTCTGATGTTGGGATTGTACCGGTGTCATTGCAGCTGTGAATAAGCAATTCTAACAATTGCCACTCATACTGATTTGCAGAGCCTCTGTTTTCCTATATTATGGATGTAATTTGATTTAAATTTCCCTTGCTTCCTTGCTCTTAACCATAATCTGTGGATGGGTATGTCACAAGGCAATGCCAGTCGTGTCTGCTTCCATCTGTAAGGAAATAGGATTCCGTTGGGCTAGATTTTGTTTCCCTGGTCACTTGCAGACCATGTCTTATTTATGCCAGATATAAAGCACAATTAATGGCCCCTATTATTCCCAGTCCTCCCCACCCTCTTCCCTTCCCTTTTATTCCATATCACTGCTTAAACTGTGTGAAATGTATTTCCTTCTGCAGGTGAAGAGAAGCGAATTCGAGAATTTTATCAGTCCCGAGGGTTGGACAGGGTCATACAACCAGTTAATGAAGGTAGAGTCTGTGTGTGTGTGTGTGTGTGTGTGTGTGTGTGTGTGTGTGTGTGTGTCTGTCTGTCTGTCTGTCTCTGTGTGTCAGCTGGAGTTATGTCATTTGTCCTGAACCAATGTGGATAACGTCACTCACCACAACTCTGAACTGATTCCACAACCCATGGACTCACTTTTGAGGACTCTACAACTCATTCTCAGTTGTATTTATTTACTATTTATTATTATTACTGTGTGGGCACGTGGCCAAGTGGTTAAGGCATTGGACTAGTGATCTGAAGGTCGTGAGTTCGAGCCCCAGCCGAGGCAACATGTTGTGTCCTTGAGCAAGGCACTTAATCACACATTGCTCTGCGACGACACTGGTGCCAAGCCAGTAATTTATGGGTCCTAACGCCCTTCCCTTGGACAACATTGGTGTCGTGGAGAGGGGAGACTTGCAGCATGGGCAACTGCTGTTCTTCCATACAACCTTGCCCAGGCCTGTGCCCTGGAGAGTGAAGGCTTTCCAGGCACAGATCCATGGTCTCGCAAGACTAATAGATGCCTTTACTATTATTATTATTTTTGTTTCTTTTTTATGTGTTTGTACAGTTTGTCTTTTGCACATTGTCAGTCTTTATGTGTGGCTTTTCGTTAACTCTATTGTATTGCCTTGTTTTACTGAGAATGTCTGCAAGAAAATGAATCTGAGGGTAGTATATATGTGCTTTGATAAATTTACTTTAAACTTTGAATTGTTATGCTCCCTGGTATTAGCCATTTCCACCTTGGGAGGGAGGGGAAGTCTGGCTGTCCAGATACAGTACTGTGCAAATATCTGAGGCATATTTAAATGTCTGAGTATATATTTATTTATTATGGTGCTATGATGCCTATGACCTTTGCACAGTACTGTATTTGTCAACATGGAGCGGAAGAGCGAGTTTGTAAATCTGTTGGGAGCATAGGATGTTGGGAATTGTGAGGGTGGAGCGCCACAGGAGGGTGTGGAACAGGTGCCAGAGGAGGAGTGCCAGGGGGTGGGGGGTGGCGCGGGTAGATTGCCACAGGAGGTTGTGGAACAGGTGCCAGAGAAGGAGTGCCAGGGGGTGGGGGTTAGCGCGGGTAGAGCACTACAGGAGGGTGTGGAACAGGTGCCCGGGGGGGGGGGGGCCGGGGTGGTGCGAGTGTAGACACTCCCAAACCAGAGACACCAGGCAAGATTACTTGATTTCAGGTAATTGTTTTATTGATCATTATTGAATGTCTCTCTGGTGCTTCCTGCTCCCTCCCCCTTTTCCCAACCATGATTCCCCTCTCCCTGCCCCCTTCCCACTCTCAGTCTGCAATAGAGACCCATATCAGAATCAGGTTTATCATCCCTCACATAGGTCATGAAATTTTTATGCAGCAGCAGTACAGTACAATACATAACATTACAACAGTAATGTGCAAAAGTCATAGGCACCCTACCTATGTATATGAACCTAAGACATTTGCAGAGTACTGTACAGAGGCATACTTCTGTGTAACTGAGCAGGGGTTAGTACCTTTTGAGGATGAACAGTAGAAAGAGGGAGATAACATGCAGACTGACTGTCTACTGGCATGGTGATCCAATGAGAAATGTTCAGCACTGAGGCAATAATACCAGATTTTTTAATATTGAAGTAAGGCCCACAGGAGGACTGAGAGGAAGGGAATTCATTCATCTTGCTGTTTTGAAAATAAAATTGCAAGAGACTTGCAGTCTGAGGGGACGGTTGCCCTCTTTAGGCTGGCCTCATTTAATTGCAGTTCAGAGCTGGAGGAAGATTGGGGGAGGTTGCACTGGGAAATGTAAGGCTAGGCAGTTAATCGCAAGTCTTTGTGCGTGATTTCCTTATCACTGAATGTGAGCGTGTTCCTGCAGGTGGTTAGGCAGATAGAATGGGAGATGCTAAAGGTTTTCCCATACCATCTCCCATTTTAACTGCTATACCACCTGTAACACTCAAGTTCTTTAATATCCAGCACCTCACCCTGACAGTTCACAGTGAATTAAATATAGCAGAGTCCTGAGTTTTAATCTTCAATTCCTGGAGACCCCAGGAAGTTGAGAGGAGTGGTGGTAGTGTGGTTTATGTGGAATTTTGGAGTGATTAGTTGGGGAAGGGGCTGTTTGCTGTGTGTCTCGATTGCATAAGGCAGCATAGGTGTGAAAATTTTTTTTTCTTATCATTGGGTATCAAAACAAAGGAATAGGTTTCAGATGAGAGGAAGGAGTTTTAAAATGTCAATCAAATTCAGATTTATTTATCACGTACATTGAAACAAACAGTGAAATGTCATTTGTGTTAACAACCAACACAACCTAAGGATGTGCTGGAGGCAGCCCGCAAGATTCGCTGCACATTCTGGCACCAACATACCAGACCCACAATGTTCAGCACAACAACAGCACAAAGCAAAAGATCTCAAAATAAGTCTCTGTCTCACCCAACCACCCACTCAAACCCCAGTCAGGCATCCTACCCTAGGACAAGCTACCGCTGGGCTCAATCCCAGGACTCGCCAATAACGAGTTTAACCCTCAGATCTCAACTTCCACATCGCATGGACCTCTGACCCTGGTGATTTGGGGAGTGACTGGCCCCCTGACTCCTCCCCATACAACCTCTGACCCGGGACTTGCCAACCTGGGGATTGCTTGTCTCCTCATCACCTGCCATTCCCACCTTCACTGATCTTTGACTGCGGAGCGCTCTGACCTGGACACTGAACACATTGTGCCCGTGACTCTTTGTTTACTGCCCGTGCCCTTTAACTTCCCCTCATCACTGTCCACAATGCTTAACCGCCCCATGCTATGAATCTAAACAACAACTAGGTCTGAGCCACAACATAGACAGACATTGTTTTTAACACAGAGTGTCTGGTATCTGGAATATGCTGCCAGTTGAGGGGATGGGATCAGATACAGCTGCTTTAGTCAATAGGTAAGGCATAGGAGGGTGCCATCCTATAGGGGGCAAATTAGTGTAGATGGGCAACAGCGTTGGCATGGACTTAGTGGGCTGATAGGCCCTTTTCTGCGCTATACGACTGGATGACCCGATATATCTTGATACTGATGGATGAAGATTAAATGTCCACATTTATTTTAAATCTCACACCAGAAGTGTCCAGAAACAGGCAGTAGGTGAGCCAGAACCCAGGAGGGAGCAGAAAGTGGCCTCATGTTGTGTCCAAGCTGGCCTGTCTCGCTCAGACATTAACCTGATCTGACCATTTCACGAAATTCCTACATTTTTAAGTAAAACAACTCAATATTGAACTTGATTTGCTGCATAAATAAAGTGAGGCAGAGTGATTTTCATTGCCACCACACAATGAGCTCATGTAAATTTTAAGCAGACCAGTTCACTTTGACATGCAGGATAATGCAGAAGAGAGTGTGTGCATTTTGATTGTTCAGTAGTTGTGAACATTTTGCAATCTATGTGTCCCTCTCTCTCCTCAGCAGTGTCACCGGACTTGGCCAGTTCTCCGTACACCACCTTCGATCACTCCAAAGCCCACTACTACCGATACGATGAACAAGTTTCGCTCTGTTTGGAGAGGCATGGGTGAGCTCTTGCACAGCATTTGCTGCTAATAGCTGCCTGCTCATTAGCTCAGAACCAGCACTAATACAAGGCAGCAGTGGAGAATAATCAGAATTGGTTCACCTGACTAAGCGGTCCATCAAACCTGCTCTCACAACACGCTGGAGGAACTCAGCAGGTCGGGCAGCATCCGTGGAAAAGATCGGTCGACGTTTTGGCCGGAAACGTCGACCGATCTTTTCCATGGATGCTGCCCGACCTACTGAGTTCCTCCAGCGTGTTGTGAGTGTTGCTTTGACCCCAGCATCTGCAGATTATTTTGTGTTTATCAAACCTGCTGATGTCTTCTTTCATTTATAGGGAGATCCCTGTTGTGTCAGGGCCAGCAGAATCCATAAGAAATGACATCTTCCTGTTCTAATAATGTCTTGCTGATGGGAAGCTTGCTCCATTAGAGAGATCGGAACTGGGAGAGGAGGGTACAATTATGTTTAAAAGATATTTGGGCAGTTTCATGGGGTCAAAAGAAATATTTAAAAGACTCCTAGATGGGCAAATGGATGATAGAAAAATGAAGGGCTATGTGTGAGGGAAGGATTAGATTGATCTTGGTGTAGGTTAAAGTGTTGGCTTAGCACCATGAGCCGAAAAGCCTATACTGTGCTGTACTGTTCACATCTATGGTTAACAGCAGCAAGGAGAAATTGGAAATAATATCAGTACACCTTTGTACTCACAAACTAAGCCAAGGAAGGTTGGAAATAGAAGTTCTTTGTTGGAAAGCGAGGGGAACAGGGCTGGTGGTAGAGGCAGATACATAAGGGAATGTACGAGTCTCTTTAATAGGCATATGGATGAAACAAAAATGAAGGGTTATGTGGAAGGGAAGGGTTAGGTTGATCTTGGAGTAGGTTAAAGAGTCAGCACAATATCATAGGCTGAACAGCCTGTACTTTGTATGAAAAGTTTGGAGCAGGCTATCTCATAAAGCTTCTTGGTTGTCAGGGACATGTTGAGCTGAAGGGTCTATAGACATGATGACTCTGTCTGAGGGAGCTTTGTGAAGTTGGGTATAATGTTGACTGGAAAGCTTTCAATCGTATTCTATTCAAGTTTGTCATTCAGCCATACATGAATACAGCCAAATGCGACAACGTTACTATGGGCTCAAGGTGCTTTGTTTTTAAAACCCTGTTGCAGAGAAACCTGTTAGCAACTCCTGGTTTAGGGTTTGACTTGCATTTAATGAAAATATGTGCAGGTCAATCGGAGCCTTCAAATGACACATTGCTTTATTGAGATATTCGTAACTGGACCTTGACTCCAGGGACTGTACTTGGGAAGAGGGGAAAATTGGTCCATTTAAAGAAAATATATGCAAATTCAGTGAATCTTGCACCTCACTTTAAAGAGATGTCCTGTGTGACTGGACCCTGACACCAAGAACATGAATATTAGATGTTTTTATTTGTTTATTCATGGTACATGGGCTTCATAGGCTGAGCCAGTCTTTCGTTGCCCATCCCCATTTGCCTTTGAGAAGGTGGTGATGATCTTGCTTATTGAACAACTGCAGTCCTTGAGGTGCGGGTGCATTATTCCAGGATTTTGACCTAGCAACAGTGAACGAACAGCGATATATTTCCAAATCAGGATAGTGTATGGCATGGAAGACAAGTTCCAGAGGCTGATGTTCCCCATGTTTTTGCTGTCCTTGCCTTTCTAGTTGGGAGAGATGATGGGTTTGGAAGGTGCTGTCTAAGGAGTCTTGGTGAGTTGCTGCAGTGCATGCTGTAGATTGTACAAGCTGCTATTATTCTGGGTGAGTGAGTGAGTGATTGTGGGTGAGGTGCTTATTAAGTGGGCTGCTTGTCTGATATGGTGTCGAGCTTCTTGAGTGTTACCAAAGCTGCACTCACCCAGACAAGTGGAGAGTGTTCCATCACATTCCTAGCTTAAATCTTGTAAATGGTTGTCCAGCTTTGGAGAGATGGGAGGTGAGTTACATTCCACAAGGTTTACAGCCTCTGAACTTTTCTTGAAGCCACATAGTGTGTATGGGCTACTCCAGTTCAGGTTCTGGTCAATGGTAACCTCCACGATGCTGATGGTCGGGGATTCAGATGTAGTCATCATCATTATGTGCTATGTTGTACGACGTGGGTGATCATGGCTGTATGACCATGATTGTTCTTGGCAAATTTTTTTACAGAAGTGATTTGCCATTGCCGCCTTCTGGGCAGTGTCTTTATAAGACGGGTGATTCCAGCCATTATCAATCCTCTTCAGAGATTGACTACCTAGCGTTGGTCGCATAACCAGGACTTGTCAGATGCACCAGCTGCCCGTACGACCATCCACCACCTGCTCCCGTGGCTTCACGTGACCCTGATTGGGGGTTAAGCAGGTGCTACACCTTGCCCAAGGGTGACCTGCAGGCTAGCGGAGGGAAAAAGCGCCTTACATCTTTAGTAGAGACGTATCTCCACCTCGCCAACCCACCAGTGATGGTTATACCACTGAATGCCAGGGGGCGACAGTTGGATTCCTTTGCAGTTTAAAAATGTATACAGTTGGCGTGAATCATATATTGTACCTAATTTTAAAGAAAAGACCTTAAATCAGAGGCCAATTGCCTTCTGGCTAATCGGGAAATAAATTGTGTTTCTGAGTGTGGAATTCGGTGTTGAAGAGCGACTGACAAACTGTGTAATTTGGAAGTAGATATCTGATGCTGTTTAGAAACTCTGACTCTTCCTCTGCCTGGGGCAGAATAAAAAGGCTTGTATTTGCATAATGCCTCATCACCCCACCCACCATTAACATCTCAAAGTGCTTCCCAAGCAAGAATTACTTCAGTGACTTGCTTTGTTGGTACCTTTGTACACAACATCTGAGAAAAAAGACAAGGGGACAGTAAAGGCTGATTTATACTTGTGCGTATGGGCTACACCGTAGGCCTGATTTATACTTTTGCGTAGCCCTATGCCATAGCGCGCATGCATAGTTGTGTCTGCGTCACTCTGCAATTCACCGCCAAAACGCTAGTTGGCGGCGGGGTTTCTATGCCACTGTGTTGAGTTTCTTCGTGAGAGACATGGACGAGGAAATGCATTTCAAATATTTTCGGATGTCAGCAGGTAGATTTGACGATTTGGTTCATCGTCTCCAACCATCTATTTTGCATTAGTGTACAGATATGGCGGAGAAAAGCAACCGGAAATACGTAGGAGGAAATGTGATGCTACCAAGCGGACCAATCACAGTTGTTGCGGTCTGCGTCGCTGCGACGCATGAGTTACATTTTTGGGGAGGTGCATGTCACCCTATGGCGTAGGGTACGCGGTACCTACAGCGTACATTTGACACAGAAGTATAAATCAGCCTTAAGTTGGTGTTCTCCATTCCAGCATTGTGGCAATGCCATTTAATATTTTGTTTTGGTATCTATGGAAAGCTGTCTTGGGGTTGTCTATTGCCCTCCAGTGCTTACGTTCTTAAAATGTAGAACAGTGCAGCACAATACAGGCTCTTTGACCTTTGATGTTGGATCCACAAAAGGAGGTGACCCACGATCCTTTAACCTACTCCAAAACCAAGCAAGCGCTTTCCTCCCATATAACCCTCCATTTTTCTATCGTTCATGTGCCTATCTAAGAGTGTCTTAAATCTCCCTGATGTGTCTGCCACTGGCACCACACATTAACCACACTCTAACAAAAAAAAGATTACTTCTTATATCTCAGCTGCACTTTCCTCCAAACACCTTAAAGTTATTAGCCATTCCACCTTGGGATAAAGTCTCTGGCTGTGCACTCTTTTTAATGCCCCTTATCATGTACATCTCTATCAAGTCATTTCTCCTCCCCCATCACTCCAAAGAGAAAACACTGAGCACACTCAACTTATCCTTGTTCTAGGTTTATTGCATCAGTCACAGTCTGATATTTGTTGTTTATAAAGACTTCGTCATACTGCACAAATCCTTGAGCTCAACTGGTCCATGCTGACCAAAATTTCCATCTAAACCTTTTGGGCCATTTTGTTCACACTTGGCCCAAATCACTCTCAGCCTTTCCCATCCATATACCTGTCCAAGTGTTTTAAATATTCTCAACGTTCCTGCCTCAACCACTACTTCTGGCAGTTCATTCCATGTACCAATCACCCTCTGGGTGGAAAAATTTCTCCCTTGGGTTCCTACTAAATCCTACAATATTTACTGTGCCGTTCCATGTTCTAGTGTAAATGGAGCTTTATGGTTAGCATGAACTCAGTGGGCCAAAGGGCTGAATGTCTCTAGGAAGCAGTACATTTAAAAAAAACTATCAATTATAATAAGAAACGTATATAATTAAATAAAGTAGTGCAAAGACAAAAAATATTGTGAGGCGGTGTTCTTGGGTTCTTTGTCCATTCAGAAATCTGATGATTGAGGGAAAGAAGCTGTTCCTAAAACATTGAGTTTGTGTCTTCAGATTCCTGTACCGCCTCCACGATGGTAGCAATGAGAACAGAGCTGTCCTGGGAGATGGGAGTCCTTAATGATGGATGCCGCCTTTTTGATGCATCGGTTTTTTTTGAAGATGTCTTAGATGCTGGGGAGGCTTGTGACCATGGTGGAACTGGCTGAGTTTAAAACTCTCTGCATTTTTTTCCCATCCTGTGCAGTGGGCCCTCCATGCCACACGGTGATGCAACCAGTTAGAATCTGTAGAAATCTGCAGTCTCTTGAGTTTTCAGAACCAGCTGTATGGTTCTCCTCTCCTCTCCATCTGTCCATTCCACCGTGTTATTCTCCGCTACCATCCGGTGGCATTTCCCTCTGCACTGTGATTTGCCGGGAACGATTTTAATTACTGCACAGAGCACTTGTGGAGTGTTACCTTGACGCCAGCAAAGGGATGGGGAAGGGAGAGTTTGCTTTGTACAGCACAGAAGGCAGAGAGTATGTTCAATCAATACACCAAGGGGGTAAAAATGAAAAATTCCTATCGAACGGCTTGTCCGAGTCTCGATTCATCACTCAATCTGGTGAATTTGTAGCAGCTGGAAGGCACTGGGGTCGATACTAATTTTAAAGCAATTAGTTTGGATGTGTTGCTATCAGCAAACCTCTCACACAGGGCTGCTGCAAACTCTGATAAACAGCTTACCACCAGTGTTTAAGGAGACTGGTTCTTTTCTTTTCAGCTTGCCTGCCAATAATTTCAAATTTGATTTTTATTTTGTCTCGGTGGGTGAGAATGAACCCAACCCAGTGACTGGCATTTAAGGTGGCATAGCTCCTGGATGGACAGAAGCTTTGCCAGGTTCCTTTTGGTGAAGCAGGGTGGTCCTAGCATTTCTCATAGGGTTAGGAGGCTGTGCATTTCAGGTGGGAGGGGGTAGGTAAGTTATTTTAGAGTCATAAGCAGGCTCTTCACCCCATTTAGTCCATTTTGAACTATTATTCTGCCAAGTCTCATCAACCTGAATTCTAACTATAGCTCTCCATATCTCTTACATCCATTTACCTATCCAAATTTCTCTTAAATGTTGAAAGCAAACCTGCATTCACCATTTCCACTGGCAGTTCACTCCACACTCTCACCACTCTCTTAAGTAAAGAAGCTCCCCATCATGTTCCCCTTAAACTTTTCATCTTTCACCCTTAACCAATGATCTCTAGTTGTAGTCCCTCCCAACATTAGTGGAAAAAGCCTGCTTGCATTTACCCAAATCTATACCCTTCATAATTTTGTATACCTCTGTCAAATCTCCTGTCAATCTTCTATGTTCCAAGGAATAAAGTCCTAACCTATTCAATCTTTTTGTATAATTCAAGTCCTCCAGACCCAGCAAATTTTTGTAAATATATTCTGTACTGTTTCCACCTTATTTACATTTTTTCCTGTAAGCAGACCAAAACTGCACACAATACTGCCAAATTGGGTCTCACCAAGGTCTTATCCGACTTCAATATAACATCCTAATTCTATACTCAATACTTTCATTTATGAAGGCTCTCTTTATGACCCCATCTACCTGGGATGCCACTTTGAATGAATTAAAGATCTGTCTTCCCAGGTCCCTTTGTTCTACTGCATTCCTCAGTGCGCTACTATGTACATTTTCTTAGCTCTCTGGAATGTGCTGGGTGGGTGGTGAACAGGTACGATAGAGGAGGGGTTCCCAACCTTGGGTCCACAGACACCTTGCTTAATGGAATTGGTCTATGGTATAAAAAGGTTGGGAACCCTGCGACAGAGGCATTTAAGAGGCTCTCTGGCACACAAATATGAAGAGAATGGAGTGGGATGGGTTGGGTGTTATTAGCCTAGTTAGTTTGGCACAACATTGTGGGCCAAAGGGCCTTTTCCCAACCCGTGCTATTCAACGTTATACTACAGGGAAAAGGACTCTTGGCCCAACTCGACAGTGCTGACCAAAGTGCCTATCTAAGCTAGTTCTGTTTACCTGTCTTTGGCCTACATCCATCTGGACCTCTCTTACCCTCCTTTGTACCTGCCTAAGTGTCTCTTAGATATTGTAATTTTACCCAGCTCTACCACTTCCTCTGGTAGCTTGTGTCACATGCCACCACCCTGCCCATCAGGTTCTCTTTGATCTTTTCCACTCACTTTAAATCTGTCTTCTAATTTTAGAACTCTATCCTGAGGGGTGAGCTTATAGATTTTTATAAAATCATGAAGGGCACAGGTAAGGTGGATGGTCTTTCTCCTGTAGTCTAAAACTAGACAGCATAGATTTAAAACAGGGGTTCCCAACCTATCTTATGCCAGGGACCAATGCCATTAAGCTTTGAGTTTGTGGACCCCAGGTTGGGAACCCCCGGTTTAAAATAATAGAAGAGAGATTTAAGGAGGTAGCTGAAGAGACTTTGGAGGCATTAGTAGTGATCTTTCAAAAATCACCAGATTCTAGAATGGTTCCAGAGGACTGGAAAATTGCAAATGTCACTTCTCTCTTTCAGAAAGGAGGCAGAAGAAAAGAAATTATAGGCCAGTTACGGCATGTAATAGAATTACAGGAAAGTCACCAGCATGGACAGAGCATTGACTGATTGGCAGAAAGCAAAGAGATGGAATAAAGATGCCTTTTGTGGATGGCTTCGGGTGACAAGTGGTGTTCCACAAGAATCAATGTTGGAAAACCTTCTTTTGACATAGTATGTCAACAGTTTGGCTGACAGAATTGATGGCTTTGTGGCCAAGTTTGTAGATGATTCATAGATAGATAGAGGGGCAGGGAGTGTTGAGGGAGCAGTGAGTC
This sequence comes from Mobula hypostoma, assembly GCF_963921235.1. Taxonomy (NCBI): domain Eukaryota; kingdom Metazoa; phylum Chordata; class Chondrichthyes; order Myliobatiformes; family Myliobatidae; genus Mobula; species Mobula hypostoma. The sequence goes on from NC_086100.1 coordinate 194,028,797, forward strand.
AGCAGAATGACTTTGAAACTGTCGAAGAATAGGCAGACTGGCAGATAGTGTTGGGAAGTGTATGATTATGCACCTTGGTAGAAGAAATAAAGGCAAAGACTATATTCTAAACAGGGAGAAAATTCAAAAATCAGAGGTGCAAATGGACTTGGGAGTCCTTGTGCAGGATACCTTAAAGGTTAACTTGAAGGTTGAGTTGGTGGTAAGGAAGCCAAATGCAATTTTATTTTGAGAGGACCAGAATATAAGAGCAAGGATATGATGCATGGGCTTTATAAGCACTTGGAGTATCATGAGCAGTTTTGGGCACCTTACCTAAGAAAAGATGAGCTGGCATTGGAGCAGGTCCAGAGGAGGTTCATAAGAATGATTCTGGGAATGAAAAGGATTAACATACCAGGAGCATTTGGCTCTGGGTCTGTACTCACTGGCGCTTAGAGGAATGAAAAGGGATCTCATCAAAACCTACTGAATATAGAAAGGCCTAGATAGAGTAGATGTGGAGAGGATGTTTCTTATAGTGGGTGAGTCTAGGACCAGAAGGAACCCCAGAATAGGGGAATGTCCATTTAGAACAGAGATTAGAAGGAATTACTTTGGCCAGAGGGTGGTGACTCTGGAATTTATTGCCACAGACAGCTGTGGAGCCCAAGTCATTGAGCATATTTAAAGCGGAGATTTATATGTTCTTGGTTAGTCAGGGTGTCAAATATTATGGGGAGAAGACGGGAGAATGAGGTGGAGAGGTCTAATTCTGCTCTTACAGAAAATAAAAAATAAAATTTCAAAATAAGTGAATAAAGTGGACCTGAGGGGCAACTTTTTCACAGAGTGAATGATGAGTAAATGGAACAAACTGCCAGAAGATACGGGTACAATTACAATTCTTTCAAAACTTTTAGATGAGAATATTGATAGGAAATGTTCAGAGCAGAGGTTCCCAACCTTTTTTATGTGATGGACCAATGCCATGAAGCAAGGGATCCATGGACTCCCAAGTTGGGAACCCCTGGTTTAGAGGGTTAGAGATCATTGGGTATGGAGATCCCACTTGTACCCTTGTTTGTGAAGTCATCACTGGACGACTGGTCGGTAAGTTAAACCAGGGAAAGTTGGTCTAATCCATAGAGTGGTCCATGTTTTCCTGGGTCTCGCAGTGACCCTTTGTCAGATCATTTATCTCTAAACCATGGATTCCCAACCTGGGGTCCACGGACCCTTGTTAATGGTAGGGGTTCATGGCATTAAAATGGTTGGGAAGTCCTGCACTAAACCTTTCCTGACCATGAACCTTTCAGAATACCTTTCAAATATAAATGTACCTTCTCAGCCACTTCCTCTGCCAGCTCATTTCATATACTTAACTACCCTCTGGTTGAAAAAGTTACTGCTTAAGTTCCTGTTAAGTCTCCCCTCTCACCTTAAACCTATGCCTTCTAGTTTTTTTTTAATTTCCTAACTCTGAGAAAAAGACCCAATCTATGCCCACAAATTGATATACCACCTCTAAGATCACTCGTCATTTTCCTACGGTCCAACAATAATAGTGCCAATCTGCTCAATCTCTCTCCATAACTCTGTCCCTGCCGTCTGGCAACATCATTGTAACTCTCCTTTGCACATTCTCCAGCTTAATGACATCTTTCTTATAGCAGTTTAGTGCTGGTCAGAAGGTCAAGTTCCCCTTCTTGAAAGCTGGTGTGTAAATGCACCCTTAATTCTATCCATACACGGTCGCAAACATTATTTGTGTGTCTATAACTGGGTGAGTAATGAGGGAATAGCTCCGCAGCAAATTTCATCAGAAATATTGAGTTAATGCTTGCATCAGAGTAATGAGAATTGATGCTGGCTGTTTAATTCATGAGATGGGGTAACCTTGTTCTGACTCAGGCAGGCTGATGTAAATCAGCTTATTATTCAACCATTGCACATGGGATAAAATTTTTGTGCAAAATCAAGAAAACAATATGGGGTCACCACAATCTGGCTTTAATGCGATGCATTAAAAAAAATAAATTGGTTTGTGACCATTTCTGCTGCAGATTCTGCACGAGGGGTGAACCACATTTGAATATTGCAGTGCATGCAAAATACTGGAGGAACTCAGCAGGTCAGACGGCATCTATGGAGGGGAATAAACAGTTGATGTTTCAGCCCGCGAACTTTCATCAGGGTGATGAAACATTGACAGCTTATTTCCCTCTTTAGGTGCTGTTTGACCTGCTGAACTCCTCCACCATTTTGTGTGTGTTGCTCAAGATCTCCAGTCTTGTGTCTCCAAATATTTCAATGTTCCCCTCTTTCTTCAAGCACCCTGATGAATAGCTGTCCAAGTTTGCTTTGTGCATTTCTCTGCTTTATTTTTTTCTTCTACTTAAAGGTGCTACTTATCAATTATTACACAGGAAAACAGGCCCTTAGGCCTAACTCATCCTTGCCAACCAACATACACACCTGATGTGCTTCCATTTACCTATGTTTGACCCATGTTCCCTAAATGTGGGCATGGAGAGAATGTCTCCATTAGTAAAAGAGTGTGGGATCCAAGGGCACAGCCTCAGAATAAAGGAACATGCCTTTATAACTACACTTGATCTTAGCCAAAAGGCTGAGAAGCTATACATGCCTTTATAACTGAAATGAATTTCTGTCGCCAAAGGGTGGTGAATTTGTTGAATCAGTTGCTATGGAGGGCAACGAAGGACAAATCATTGGGTATTTGTAAGACAGAGATTGATAGGTTCTTGTTTGGTGAAGGGAGGATGTTAAGGGTTACAGGGAGAAGGCAGGAGAAATGGGCTGAGAGGGATAATATATCAGCCATGATGGAATTGCAGAGCAGAGTTTGGGCCAAATGGTCTAATTCTACTCCTAAGTCTATGTCTTCCTTGTAAATCTTTCTTGCACCTAACTTAATTTGCCATCAGTAAAGCAACCAGAATAATCAAAAATCCCACCCAACCCTGAAAAGCTTGAAAACACACACCACCAGGCTCAAGGACAGATTCTACCCTGCTGTTATAAGACTATTGAATGGCTCCCTAGTTCTTCATTGGTCAGGGCTTTGAGTATGGAGATTAGAATGTTTATGTTGCTGTTGTACAAGACATTGGTGAGGGCACGTTTGGAATATTTGGATATTTTATTTTGAATATTTGGAATTTCCTCTTTTGCCACAATGAGGCTACTCTTAGAGTGGAGGAGCAACACCTCATATTCCATCTGCGCAGCCTTCATGAACATCCTGTGAACATCAATTTCTTCTTCTGGTAACATTTTTCCTTTCTATCTTCCCTCTTCATCTGTTTTCCACTCTTCCCCTCATCTGCCTATCACCTCCCCCACCTTCTTCCCTTGCTCCCATGGTCCATTCTGCTCTCCATGCCTTTACCTTTCCCATCCACCTGGCTTCACCGATCACCACTTAGCTGGTCCTACTTCCCCTTCCCCCACTTATTTATTCTGGCATCTTCCCTCTTCCTTTCCAGTCCTGAAGAAGGCAGAAATGTTAAATGTTCATTCATTTCTATAGATGCTGCCTGACCTACGGAGTTTCTCCAGCATTTAGTGTGTATTACTCTGGATTTCCAGCATCTGCAGAGCTCTTGTATTTTGAAATAAATTGCTATAGGAAAGATGCCACTAAGCTGGAGAGAGTGGAGAGGAGATTTAAGAAGATGTTGCTGATTTGGGAGGTACTTCCTTAGGAGTTTACAAAGATTCGGCATGACATATAAAACCTTGACAAACTTCTATAGATGTATGGTGGAGAGTATATTAATTGGCTGCATCACAACTTGGTATGGAAACAGCGAATGCCCTTGAATGGAAAATCCTACCAGAAGTACCCAGTCCATCATGGGTAAAGCCCTCCCACCAGTGAGCACATCTATATGGAGTATCATCCCAGGAAAGCAACATCCATTATCAGGGACTCAACTCAACCAGGTCCTGCTCTCTTCTCGCTGCTGCCATCAGGAAGAAGGTACAGGAGTCTCAGGACCCACACCACCAGGTTCAGGAACAGTTATTACCCCTCAACCATCAGGCTTTTGAACCAGAGGGGATAACTTCACATGCCCCATCACTGACAGTTCCCACAACCTATGTTCTCACTTTCAAGGACTCTTCATCTCATTTCCATGAAATTTATTGCTTATTTATTATTATTACTATTTTTTCTTTTTACTTTTGTATTTGCACACTGGTTGTATGCTCTGTTGGTGCAGTCATTCATTGATTCTATGATAGTTATTTGATTTATTGAGTATGGCCACAAGAAAATAAATCTCAGGGTTGTATACAGTGACACAAATGTACTTTGATAATAAATTTACTTTGAATCTGTCATGATTTTATAAACTTATAAGGTAACCTCCCACACTCCTATGCTCCAAGGAATAAAGATCCATTGTAACCAACGCAGCCTATAACATAGACCCTCTTGTCCAGTCAGCATCCTTGTAAATCTCTGCTGTACCCTCTCTGTCTTGACAATGTATTGCATCTTGGAATTAAAATCTGTATTTAATAATTTTTTTGTTTTTTTGGGTTTTGTAGCTCCCCTTTGGGAAAGGAGAAAGGGAAACTAGTATTGCAGGTAAGTCTCTGAGCTTGAATGGCAATGATGTGTGATCTTCACTCTGCATTTAGTTTACATCTCTTGCTCTCAACTTGGGCCAGCAGATCAAAGAGCCTTCATCGAAACTTCCATTCCAGTAGTTCTGATGAATGATCTTTGAGTTAAAGCATTGACTCTTTCTCTTACTTCAAATCCTGGTCAGACCATTGACTGCATAGAGCTTTCTCTGCTTTGCTATGGCTTGGAGACAAGTTTTGCCTCAACGATCACCATGTGAAATACTTTAGGACAATTTGCTTATTGCTCTGTGTACCAACATTAGATCAGCCACAAATGGCAGTTCTGTGGGTTAAATGCAGAGGTGAAAGTAACTTGAATTTATTGCCAGCTTAACCCATTCACATTGATTCCATCAGTCAGTACTTGCTTATATTGGCAGCCCAATGGTATGAGCATCAAATTTCCAAATTTCCAACCTTTACCTCCTATGTTCTTTCTCTTTGTGTCCTTTCCTCCCCGTCTGATCCATCTCTAGCCCTCCTGTTTTTGTCCCCTGCCCCCCAAATCCAGTCCCAATCACCTAGCACACGTACATTTCATCCACCAAATCCCCTCTCCTAAATAAATCCATCTGCCTAGCACCTCTCCATTAATGGTTCCCAGAGTCCAGCATTGGGAGCTTTTGTATTTTTGCTTATTTTCCTCCAACATCCTTTACTCCACCTCAAGCTACCAATCACCTGCAGGTTTCTGTCTTCCCTTTCCTCTATGTACTAGCAATCTTCCCTGTCTGTTACCCTTTTCCTCATGACGCAGGTTGTCAACCTAAAACGTCGACCATACAGCGAATAGAGATGCTGTTCCGCCTGCTGTGTTCTTCCGGTTGTTTGTTTGTTGATCTGATTCAGGCATCCATCTGCAATCACTTTGGCATACTTTCACCTCTGTTTAAATGTGAGTGAATCTACAGCCTTTCCAATCTTCAGGTTGGTAACTGGAAGTGTAGAAAGTCCCAATTTTGATGAGGTAGTAACTTGTGAATGACAAGTGTTATAGCACCTTACGGTAGCTGGTAAAGGTTCAGCCCATTATTACTATGCAGAAAATGTGCCATTTGGATGATCCAATAATCTTAATAGAGTTCTGCTAATCATAGGCTCACCACAGCAGCATGATAGCTTAGCAGTTAGCGTAACCCTGTGCAGTTACAGTGACCGAAGTTTAATTCCTGCTGCTGTGTATATATTCTCCCTGTGTCCGTGAGGGTTTCTTCCAAGTGTTCCAATTTCCTCCCACATCACAAAGACGATGGGGTCAATGGGTTAATTGGTCACAATGGTGTAATTGGGCTGGAAGGGCCTGCTACCATGATGTATTTCTAAATAAAATAAAAATTCAGATGGATCTTAGCAAGCCAGGCAGCATTTCGGCCCAAAACGTTGACTGTTTATTTCTCTCCATAGATGCTGCTTGACCTGCTGAGTTCCACCAGCATTTTGTGTGGTACTATTATATGTGTTTTCATCATTTCCCCTGGCATGCATTCCAAGCATCTGCCACTTTGTCTAAAAATCAAGCCTGTCACTTAAATTTCCTTTAGACTATCCCCTTCCCCTTGCTTTATTCCCCCTCGTTTGAACTCCAAGTGACTGGTTCAGCACCATACAGACCAAAGTGAGATTTACACCATTGGGATGGTTGGGAGCTGAAAGGGTGCAGATGGTCTTTAACCATAAGGACTACTGAAATTTGCCTGCAGCCCTCTCCCCTTCTGGTCCGTTGTTCGGAGAACATTCCGTCAGCACAGTCAGCTCTCCCCTGATACTGTTTCCAGATGCAGGAGCTGTTTTCATGTGTGTCTGTTCCAATAGCCAGACTCTCAGTAAATCCAAAACATATTTAACATGAAGTAGATACAAAGCTTGCAGTTAATCTGAAGGCTCAAGGGTCACAAATCATTTCACATCGCTACACTGAAGCAGATGGGGGTCTATTGATTTTTTTTTCCGTCCTGTGTTTTCAGATCATTGAAGTAAATTCAATTATTCCCACTCTTGTCAGGAGGCAGTCTGAGTACTCCCTCCCCCCACCATTCACTGAGCACGTGCGTAGAGTCAATAATATTGGAGCTGTACGATTCATGCACTGCTTACCTCAAGCAGTGGAATTCAAACATTATCTGCTTCTTGTTGGAGAGTATTGATATTGTAAAATTCAACCCTCCACCCCACCCTCCAAACAGCATCCTGGTAAATCTCCTCTGTACCCTCTCTTAAAGCTTGCACGTCTTTCCTATAATGAGAATTGAACACAATAAGTGTGGTGTAATCAGAGTTTGATAGAGCTGCAACATTGCCTTGTGGCTCTTAAATTAAGTCCCCTAACTATTGAAGGTGAACAAAACGCACACTTTCATAACTACTTCATTTGTGCGTTATTTTCTTAATTGTAAAGAAAAAGAACATGTCTCATCAGCTTGTATGTTATCAGATGGGATAAGAGCTGATCCATAGATCCCTCGAAATTGCAGTGCAGTTAAGAAGGCTTATGGTGTGTTAGTCTTCATAGACAGGGACTGAGTTCAAGAGCTCAAGATAATGTTAGACCACACTTGGACTATTGTGTTCAGTTCGGTCACCTCATTAGAGGAAGGATGTGGAAGCTTTAGGGAGGGTGTACTGGAAATTTACCAGGATGCTCCTAGACTAGAGAGCATTTCTTAAAAGGAAAGGTAAAGGCATAAAGATTAGCATTATTTGTCACATATACATCGAAACGTACAGTGAAATCTGTTGTTTGCGTCAAATCAAATTAGCAAGGGTTGTGCTGGGCAGCCCACAAGTGTCACCACACTTCTGATGCCAAAATAGCATGCCCACAACTCACTAACCTTAACCCTGCTACTTTGGAATAAAGAAGGAAATCGGAGCATCAGGAAGAAATGCAGGTTCCTTACACATAGTAGTGGGAATTAAACCCCTCTGGGTGATCTCTGGCATTGTAACATACAAGTTCCTTACAGGTAGTAGTGGGAATTAAACCCCTATAGGTGATCTCTGGCATTGTAATAACATTATGCAACTGCTTCACTGACTACTGTGCTGCTTGGGCTTTTCTGTTTGGAGAGGAGGACAAGAGGTGACTTATAGAAGTGTACAAGGCGATAAGAAATATAGATGGTGGACAGCCAGAAACTTTTTCCCCAGGGTGGAGAAGGCTAATGTGAGGGGATGTGATTATAAAGTGATTGAAGGAAAGTATGTTGGGGATGTCAGAGAGATTACAGAGAGATTGATGGGTGTGTGGAATGATAGACACATGGGTGAAAGAAAAATAGAGGACAATGTGCAAGGGAAGTGCTAGATTGTCCTTAGAGCAGGTTAAAGAGTCGGCACATTATGGGCTGAAGGGCCTGTACCATACAGAAGTGTTCTATGTTCAAGCTTCTTTCTTCCCACACATCTGCAAACCCAGTCAGTTTTCTGAGGTGTAAGTTGATATTACTGCCCTGCAAGCAATTTACGAAAGCACTCTTCACTCCTTTCCCTCCTCCAATGCACAGCTGGCATGAGCCTGGGCTTGTGTGTGGCAACTGTCACACAGATCAGAAGTTGGTTTCAAGCCCCATTCCAGAGATTGCGGAACTTGAATGCGACATAATACTGTCATCAGGGCTGTGAGACGTTTTAAAGAACCCTCCACCATCTTCTCTAAATTCAAAGAACTCCTTGGCAGTACTGGCTGGTGTTCAATTTTCAAGCAATATCGCCAAGATAGACAGCAAAATTATTGGAGTGCCTATGATGCACTTGATGTCCTTTTTGAAATGTTCTGAAAGCACAAGAAAGTACCAGGCATTTGTTGAGTCTGTCTGAGTTCTTCCATGTTTATAACCATTTTGAATAGCATCACAGTGTTGGATTCTGGTGTTTAAATCAAAGGTTCTCTTAGAAGTCTGAAGCAAGGCTGCTTCGTGATCATCTTGTTATGAGTTGATAGAACAAAGGGAAGTTGAAACAGATGGGCAGAAGACTTCTTCTTGAAAAAGAGAAACTAAAGGAAAGTGAAAGATGGTGCCTATCATAAAATGGCTACTTTTATACCCATGAGATAAGAAAAATTCCATAGATAAGAGACAACCAATTAGAAACTACTTACTCAATACTGTAGTGAAAAGTTAAACAGTGGAAGGAAACATTTGTTCACCTAATGTAGTACAAAGCTTTCAAAATTATACTTTCTATAGCCACTAGAGGTATACTAAATTATTACGTATCTAAAGGCTACTTAAAATACAAGCAGATAACTGATTGTTAAACTGCAAAGAAAATGACATTTAAAGTTAAACACTTCTTTCAGTTAGTCCTGACGAAGGGTCTCGGCCCAAAATGTTGACTGTACCTCTTCCTATAGATGCTGCCTGGCCTGCTGCGTTCACCAGCAATTTTTATGTGTGCTGATTAAAATTAAATGACAGGTAGACAGGGTGGTGAAGAAGACTTTTGGCATCCTGGCCTTCATCGCTCAAGATATAGGTATTTGGAATATTGTGTTCAAGTTTGGACACCCTACTGCAGAAAAAATATCCTTAAGCTGGAGAATGAGGGTAATCTTACAGAGATATGTAACATCATAGTTGTATTTAATGCACACATTCTTTTTCCTATGATAGAGGATCAAGAACTAGAGGGCATAGGTTTACGGTGAGAGGAAAAGAACCTGAGGGGGCAACGTTTTCATCCAGAGGTTGGTCTTTATATGGAATGAGCTGCCAGAGGAAGTGGTTGAGGCAGGTATGTTAGCAGCATTAAAGGCATTTGACAGGTACATGGATAGAAAGTTTAGCTTTTACTATATAGATTAGCTTTATTTATCACATGTATATCAAAGTGAAACGTATTTTTTGTTATAACAACTAAACATAGAGGGATATCGATGATACATAGGAGGAGAACATTTAATATAAAGCGGTATCAAGATCAGTACAAGATTGTGGGCTGAATGGCCTGTGCAGTGCTGTACTGTTCTGTGTATGCAATAGTCAGTAGCTTGTGGAAGGTCTAAGCCAGAACTCAGTCAGTCTTCTGCCAAACTTACTTTTTTCTTTGACCATTTCAGCAAAAGTATGTGCGATGCTCAGTCCGGGCTGAAATCAGACATCTAAGGAGAGTTCTGTGCCACAGAATAAATGTACTAGATCTGCAGCAGGTACGTTGTGGGGGTGGCCAGTGTAGAGGGAGGACTGGGAGGCAAGTGCAGAGTTTGTTCTCCAACAAACCATATGAAAATATAATTGAGTTTCTTTCTGCAGGTACAGATACTGTTCGACAACGAGCCTCTGCCTGAGCACATGACCATGAAGCAACTCTGGCTCTCGAGATGGTATGGCAAGGTGAGTGAGTATATGAGAATTAGAATCAGGTTTAATATCACTAATGTATGTCGTGAAATTTGTTCTGCGGCTGCTGTACAGTGCAATACATATAAAACAATTGGAATAAGAAATATATATATATTTAAAAATTAAGTTAAATAAGTAGTGCCGAAAGAGAGCAAAAAATAGTGAGGGAGTGCTCATGGACTAATAGTTCATGGACTGTTCGGAAATCTTGAAATTGAGTAAGTTTTCAGGCTCCTGTATTCTCCTCCCTGATGGAAGCAATGAGAAGAGAGCATGTCCTGGGTGATTTGGGTCCTCTGAAGATGACTACTTTCTGAGCTGGGAATGTTGAAGGATGCTTGGGAAATAAATGGATCTGTTGTTGTGGCCCAAATCTCTGCTTTCATCACCTGTATTGGAGATTCTGCCCATACTGGAAATCCTGAGCTAAACACACACAAAATGTTGGAGGAACTCAGGTTGACCACCATCCATGGAGAGGAATAAGCAGTTGACGTTTCAGGCCGAGACCCATCATCAGGACAGGACAGGACAGGAGAGGAAGGGGGTTGAAGCCAGTATACAAAGCTGTGGGAAGGGGGAGGAGCACAAACTGGCAGGTGATAGATGAGACCAGGTGAGAAGGAAAGGTAAGTGTGTGGGGGAAGGGGATGAAAAGGAATGATGAGAGAAGCATTTTTTTCCTCCCCTCTATTCCCCCCCCCCATTATTTTCACTCATACTGATGACTCTCTTATCCCTTACTCCACCCTCATAACCTGAGATCACTTCCCTCTGGTTTCCCACCTCCTCCCCATTATTCCATGGACTACTGTCCTCTCCTGTCAGATTTCTCCTCCTACGGCCCTTTACCTTTTCAACATCAACTCAGATTCCCTATCTAAATTCATCCCATTTGCAAGTGTTTGGTCCACAACCTTCTAAATGTTGCCAATCCATGTATCTATCCACCTGTCTTATAAAGATTACTGTTGTACCTGCCTCAACCACTTCATTTGGCAGCTCGTTCCACATACATGCTAGGAGCGTTTAGAGGCATCTCCTCCCAAGTGAATCAAAATCAGGCTTGGTATTTGTTGTTTTGTTGCAGAAGTACAGTGCAGTACATTTAAAAATTTCACCCTCTCCTTATCTTCTCTCTCCCTCAGCCCACACCAATGGTCCTGCAGTACAGCGTGAGGGAGAAGCGAGGAAGATGAAATACAAGCTGCATTCTGGTGCCATTTGCCAGATGTCACAGTGTGTTTGAACTGTGGGCTGGGTGAGCAAGCTTGGGCTGGACTGATCCTGCAGCCATACGGTCCTAGAGTACCTCTGTTCGCTGACGTCACTAGACTGAATGAACTAAACAGAGCTGCAGCAACACTCATAACTTTGAAGTCGCCACTATTCTGTGCTCTGATGTGTGAAAGAGCTGAGCTCACCCCATCTCGCTCTGCACCCCACCTTCTCCACCGCTTCTTCCTAAGGAACTGGGTCCTGAGAATGTACTCATTCTGATCAGCAGCCTGTATTGATGAGCCTTTGGAAAACGGAACTGTATATTCCCGATGACCCCACAAAATGCCAATCACTGTTATGCCAAAGGGTCCCAAGCCACAGCCCTGAATATCGTTGGCACAGCAAAGTTGACCTGGATGACGAATGTCTCGGATTCACCACTCCACCTTCAAGCTGCTCAATGTAAAGCTGCCGAGGGGAGCCAGAAGTACATTTTGTTCGTTTGTTTATTTATCTCTTTTAATTTTCTTTATTCCAAGTTACCCGCCCATCAGGAAATTTGGGCTAAAGATAGTTTTTAATGAAACGAATATTCATTACTCCATTTCCCACACCGTCCCTTTTCGCCCAATGAAAAGCAGCAGTCTGGAATGGAAAGCGTGGTGACTACCTGCCCCATTCCCATTAATAAATCACACCCAGCAACAAGCGGAGATCAACCTCTCTTGTTTTTGACACTTGTCTGCAATCCTTAGTTGCTCCACTTCTTCGATGTTATTTCTTTATTTTAAAGGTTGTGATGAATGTATGTGAATAAAGTTTCTGTATTATTGTAAAACTTCTACTGAACCTTAAACTCAACTCTGTTCAGATTATCATTTTTTGTCTTTGTGGGTGGGGACACAGAGGACAGCCTGTATACGAGTGTGCAACTCATCCAAGTGGTCATGTTAAGATATAGGAGCAGAATTAAGCTGTTCAGCTCTTCCAGTCTGCTCTGTTAAACCCATCACCCCTACCGGGGCATAGGCCACTGACTGCAGCTAGTTAAGAGTTCTTTATCTTGGTACAGTCTTTTTAAGTTGTTCCCAAGTCTTTTAATTTATCTTCTTCCTTCCGAGGATTAAGTCTGTGGAGCTTCTGTTGGTGTTTTGTAGCTCTAGGTTTTTATGGGATAGGGTTACTAGCCCCATGCTCAACCCTCCTGCATACGTGGTGAAATTCATTCGATCAAGGCTGATTTATTATCCCTGTCAACCCCAGTCTCCTGCCTTCTCCCTGTAACCTTTGACATCCTTACTAATTAAGAACCTATCAATCTCCACTCTAAACATTCCCATTTCTTACAATATGGTACTTAATTATGAGGATATTGATAGGTAAATGCAAGCAGGCTTTTTCCACTGGTGTTTGGTGGGACTAAACCAAAGGTCATGGTTAAGAGTGAAAAGTTTAAGGTGAACATGAGAGGAAACTTCGTCACTCAGAGGGTGGCGAGAGTGTGGAATGAACTGCTAGCACAAGTGGTGCATGCAAGCTCAATTTTGACATTTAAGAGAAGTTTGGATAGGTACATGGGTGGTAGGGGTATGGAGGGCTATCGTCTGGGTGCAGGTCGATATGAATAGGCCGTTTAAATCATTTGGTGTGGACTAGATGGGCTGAAGTGCCTGTTTCTGTACTGTACTTTCCTATGACTCTATGTCTTGGCCTCCATAGTCATCTGTGGTAATGAATTCCATCTTCACCTTGTTAGTTTACTGGCGCAGTACTGATTGTTGGAAGGCTGGGACTTTGGTCTGAAGCTGCTCTTACAGACACGTGAAGCTGTGGAATATTGACTGTTGCCCTTGTTTTCTTAGAGTAATACACCTCTGAAGCTAGTCCTTTGGCCCAACTCATTCATGGTACCTACTGTGCTAGTTCCATTTGGTATTGGGTTATTATTGTCACATGCACCAAGCTTGTCTCAAATTATTACACGGTGTGCATTGAGCTGGAGCAAGGTTAGAAACAATAACAATGCTGAATAAAGTTGAGAGCTACAGAGAAAGTGGTGTGCAGGTAAGCAATAAGGTGCAAGCTCATAGCAAGGTAAATTATGAGGCTAACAGTCCGTCTTATTGCATCAGAGTCTGTTAACAGTGGGAGAGAAGCTGTTCAAGTCTGGTAGTAAGTGCTTTCAGGCTTTTGTATCTACTACCTTAACCACTCCTACCCATGTTCCTTATCCAAGTGTATGTTCAATGTTATCGTAACTGCCTCCCTTCCAGCAGCTTGTTCCATATACACACCATCCTTTGCAAGAAGAAGTTGCTCCTTGGGTCCCTTGGAAATCCTTCCCTTCTCACCTAAAACCTTTGCCCTCCAGTTCTTAGTTACCCTTCCCTGTGAAAAAACACTATGTGCATTTGCCCCATCCATACCTCGTGATTTATACACCTCAATAGTCATAGTCATAGTCATACTTTATTGATCCCAGGGGAAATTGGTTTTCGTTACAGTTGCACCATAAATAATAAATAGTAATAAACAGTTAAATAGTAATATGTAAATTATGCCAGTAAATTATGAAATAAGTCCAGGTCCAGCCTATTGGGTCAGGGTGTCTGACCCTCCAAGGGAGTAGTTGTAAAGTTTGATGGACTTCATTCCAAGAAATAAAGTCCCAGCCTGCCCAACCTTTCCCTATAACTTTCTGCCCTTTAGTGCTGGTAGCATCCTCTTAAATCTTCTCTGCATACTTGCCAGCTTAATGATACTTTTACTATAACAGGGCGACCAAAACTGTACACAGTACCCCAAGTAATGGCTACACCAATATCTTTACAACTGCAACATACTGTCGCAACCCCTATACTCAGTGTCCTGACTGATAAAGGCCAACATGCTAAATGGCTTTTTCACCACCCTGTCTGCCTGAGGTGCCACTTTTCATAATGTGCCTGGAGTCTTAGGTGTCTCTGTTCCACAACATTCAATACCCTGTCTTATGGTCATATGATACCAATGAAGTTCCCTATGCAACTTCTCAAAGTTGCAGTGCAATTTGATAGGGCTGGTTAAGAAGAGATATGGTGTGTTGTCATGATTTGTCAGGGAACTGATTTCAAGAGCCTCAGGAGCCTACTGACTTCAAGAGCCTACTCTTAGTAAGTACAGTGTTTATTTCTGGACACCTCATCATAGGAATGTGGAAGCTTTAGAGAGGGTGCAGACAAGATTTACCAGGACACTGCCTGGACTGGAGAATCATGTCATGAGGATAGGTTGAGTGAGCTGGGGCTTTTCTCTGTTCTCTTTGGAGTGAAGCAGAATGACAGGTGACTTGATAGGAAGTGTACGTGATGATAAGAGACATAGAGTGGATAGCATCTTTTTCCCAAGGTGGAAATGCTAATGCAAGAGTGTATAATTTTAAGGTGATTGGAGGTAAGTCAGAACTGGCCCTTTTTTCAATGCAGAGTGGTGGGCGCGTGGAACAAGGTGCCAGGAATGGTGGTGAAGACCTATATTAGGGACACTTAGGCACTTGGATTACGAGGGGTCATTGATAAGTTTGTGGCCTAAGGTAGACGGCATCAATTTTAGAAAACCTAGCACATTTATTTTTCCTATATTTACACACTTAGTCCAGCGGTTGTGGAGCATACGGGTCCCTTCTTTGTAGACGTCAGTGTCCTGGACCTCCAGAAAGTGGTCCACAGCAGGGGTAATTGATAAGTTCATGGCCTAAGGTAGAAGGATATGAGTTATTAACTTCAAACTTGCAGCATTTTCACTCGAGTTGAACTGCACGTGCATGTAACGAGAGCTGTATAACTCATCTCCTACCTTAGGCCACGAACTTATTAATCACCCCTGCTGTGGACCACCTGGAGGTCCAAGATGCTCTCATTTATTGCACATGCAGTTCAACTCTTTGAGTGATAATGCAGAAAGTTTGAAGTTAATAACTCAAATAATGAGTTCTACTTTAACTTCATCAGTCCACAGGACTTGTTTCCAAAATGCATCAGGCTTGCTTAGATGTTCCTTTGAACTTTTTGGCCACAATGTTTGGAGAAAAAAGGGTGCAGAATTTCATGAAAGGAACACCTCTCCAACTGTTAAGCACGGGGGTGGATCGATCATACTTTAGACTTGTGTTGCAGCCAGTGGCACGGGGAACATTTCACTGGTAGAGGGAAGAATGAATTCAATTAAATACCAGCAGATTCTGGAAGCAAACATCACACCGTCTGTAAAAAAAAGCCAAAGATGACGAGAGGATGGCTTCTACAACAGGATAATGATCCTAAACACACCTCAAAATCCACAATGGGCTACCTCAAGAGGCGCAAGCTGAAGGTTTTGCCATGGCCCTCACAGTCCCCCGACCTAAACATCATGGAGAATCTGTGGATAGACCTTAAAAGAGCAGTGCATGCAAGACGGCCCAAGAATCTCACAGAACTAGAAGCCTTTTGCAAGGAAGAATGGGCGAAAATCCCCCAAACAAGAATTGAAAGACTCTTAGCTGGCTGCAGAAAGCGTTTACAAGCTGTGATGCTTGCCAAAGGGGGTGTTACTAAGTACTGACCATGCAGGGTGCCCAAACTTTTGCTTCAGGCCCTTTTCCTTTTTTGTTATTTTGAAACTATTAAAGATGGAAATAAAAAAGTTTTCTTGCTTAGAATATTAAAGAAATATGTCATCTTTAACCTTATGCCTTTTGGAAATCAGTTCATCTTTTAATCGCTTAGCTATTCACAGTAACAGAAATTTTGTCCAGGGGTGCCCAAACTTTTGCATGCCACTGTATGTACCAAGATAGTGAAAGGCATTATTCTGCATGATCATTCTAAACATAATTACTATGAGGTAGCACAGAAGGAAGCAGTAATAGACGGCAGATTGCATTTCGACAAATAAGGTGTAATGGTTACAATGAATTGGATTGTGAGATCAGAACTATAGTCCAAGAGGTCCATTCAAGACTGGGTTAACAATGGTTAATATTCAACAATGGATTACGATTGACTTTATTTGTCGAATGTACATCAAAACATAGAGGGAAATACATTGTATCATCGATCAACATAGTGCAATCATGTGCAGGGGGCATCCCACAGGTGTTGCCATGCTTCTGGCACCAACAAAACTGGCTCTTAGCTTACTAACCCTAACCAAGCATCTTTGACATGTGGGAGAAAACTGGAGTACCCGGAGGAACAGGTGCACCACTGGGCTATTCGCCTTATACTTACAGCTGTGAGACTGAGTACAGCTCCAGTGCCATATTTGAGTTTGCTGATGACACCATTGCCATTGCCCGAATCAAAGATGGTGATAAATCAGCATATAAGAGGGAGGTTGAAAATCTGGCTGAGTAGTGCCACAACAACAACAACCTATCACTTAATTTCAGCAGGGCTGAGGGGGTGATTATTAACTTCAGGAGGAGGAAGCTGGAAGTACACGAGCCAGACTCATCAAGAAATTAGAGGTGGAGAGGTTCAGGAATTTTAAATTCCTCGGTGTTATCATTTCAGAGATTCTGTCCTGGGTCCAGCACGCAAGTGCCATTATGAAGAAAGCACGACAACGCTTCCACTTTCTTAGAAGTTTGCAAAGATTTGGCATGTCATCTAAAATTTTGACAAACTTCTATAGATATGTGGTGAAGAGTATTCTGTTGCATCATGAATTGGGGTGGAAACAACAATGCCATGCATGGATGGAAAAAATCTATGAAAAATCCCTTATCTAAATGGCCCAGTCCATCACGGGTAAAACCCTTCCTACCATCCACAGAACATGTCGAGGCAAGGAGCATCCATCATCAAGCACTCCCACTACCCAGGCCATGTTCTCTTCTCACTGCTGCCATTGGGAAGAAGGTACAAGAGCCTCAGGACCCACACAACCAGGTTCAGAAACAGTTATTACCCCTCAGCCATCAGGCTCTTGAACCGAAGTGGGTAACCTCATTCACACCAACGCTGTTTGTTCATCCTGTTGGGTGCGGTCTTTCATTGATTCTATTGCGTTTCTTGTATTTACTGTGACTACCCGCAAGATAATGAATCTCATGCTTGTATATGATGACGTATGTGTACTTTGATAATAAATTTACTTCGAACTTTGAAATCCATGCAGTCACAGAGACCGTAATATTCCCTTATGGACAGCAGCAGGAATCAAACCCTGATCAGTGCTAACCGCAATTGTACAGAGATTGCCGAGCCACCCGTTGTCCTTGAGACAGGTGGTACATGTTTTCTAGCTTTTGTATCTTCTGCCCAATGGAAGGGGGAGAAGAGAGAATGCAGGGACAGAGGGGCCTTGGATTACGTTGACTGATTTCCCAAGGCGGTGCAAAGTGTGGATAAAGTCCATGGAGGAGAGGCTGGTGTTTGTGTAGAATGAGCTGTGTTGACAACTCTCTGCAGTTGTCATTACCATGTTGTGATGTACCCAGACAGCATGCTTCCTATGGTGCAGCTGTAAAAAGGAAAATTGGTAAGGATCATGAGGGGCATGTGGAATTTCCCTAGCCTTCTGAGGATAAGTAGAGCGAAATGTACAGAAAGGCTGTACTTTTCTGAAAATTAGTGGGAATTGTCTCTGCTTGTCAGCAAGGGTTCACTATACATAATACTCCAGGTGTTGTCTCCTTATCCTTGTCTTATGAGGACAAGTTGAGCAAGCTAGAGCTTTTCTCTTTGGAGGATGAGGTGACTTTATATACGTGTAAAACTTGACAGACGTGCATCAAATGGGCAGCCAGGGCAGAAGATGTCTGGAGGAAAGTATGGTCAGGTGAGGGAAGGGATGTCAGAGGTAGATTTTTCACACAGAGTTGGTGAGTGTATGGTAGATGCTGCCGGGGCTGATAGTAAAGACAGATATATTAGGGACATTAAAGAGACCCTTAGATAGGCTCATAGATGATCGGAAGATGTAGGGTTATGTGGGAGGGAAGGGTTATGTTGATCTTAGAGTCAATTCAAAGGTTAGCGGAACATTGTGGGCAGAAGGAACTGCGCGTACTTTCGATGTTTGGAGGAAGTAGAGGTGTTGGTATGCCTTAGCTATTGCATTGACATGGTTTGGCCAGCACAAATTGTCAGTAATAAGTCCCAGGAACTTGAAGCCCTCAACCATTTCCACCTCAGCACCATTGTGTAAAAGGATGGGGTTAAAACTATGTTCTCCCATAGATGCCTACATAAAGGCAGTGGACAAGGTGAGGAATGTCACAGCCTCTGAAATGTACAGAAAGGTGGTATTTTTCTGAAGATGAGTTAGAACTGTCCCTGGCCTTCAGCAAGAGGTTCACTGTATGTAATACTCCAGGGGCAGTCCTGCCAAAGCCCTGTGAAATTGCACCAAGAATTCCCTACTTTTTGTTTGAAACCTTCACTCCGTCCATCACAACAGGTGGGATATCCACAGTAACCACCTATTTTAATTCTATTTCCCATTTCCTTTCTGACATGTCAGTCATGGCTGCCTCTGCTATCACGATGTGGACATTCAGATTGAAGGAGCAACACCTCATAATCCATCTGGATAGCCTCCAACCTGATAGCATGAACATTGAATTCTCTAACTTTCTGGTAATTCCTACCACTCCACCTCCTCTCTTTTTCCATTCCCCATTCTGACTCCTCTCTTACTTCTCTCCTCCTCACCTGCCTTTCACCCCCATGAGGAAATTCACATAGTCACAGGGAGAATGTGTAAACTCCACACAAACTATGAGCATTTGAATATAAACTAGAGGATCTCTTTAAGAAGTGCAATGTATGTCTCTTAGAACAACTGTATTAAAATGATACTGTTCCCTGCAATTAAACCAGTAAATATATTTCTTATCTCACCTCTCTCTCCAATCCTGATGAAAGGTCTCAAATTGTGAAACATCAACTGTCCATTTTCTCCAAAAATGCTTCCTGACCCATTTAGTTCCTCCAGCTTCAGCTCCATAATGTGTTACTATGGAAAATATGTTTCTCACTTGGAAAAACTGGATTGCAGGCAGTTTTCTGGAACAGACCCTTGCGTGACCCAGGGACTGACTGTATATTATGTCACTCCACTCTTGAACGAAGAGAGGCAGAAGAGAGGAAATTATCAGCCAGTTAATCTGAGTTGAAATAAGAGGAACCTGTTCTGATTGACTGCTGGTGACTAGTGGTGTTCCATAGTGGTCTGTGTTGGGACCGCTTTTTATGTTATATGTCAACGACTTGGATGACAGAATTGATGGCCTTGTTGCAAAGTTTGCGGACAATATGAAGATAGGTGGAGGGGCAAGTAGTTTTGAGGAAATAGGCTACAGAAGGATTTAGACAGATTAGGAAAATGGGCAAAGCAATGGCAGATGGAATACAGTGTTGGGAAGTGTATGGTCTTGCACTTTGGTAGAAGAAATAAAAGGGAAGACTATTTTCTAGTTGGAGAGAAAAACTGAGGTGCAAAGAGACTTGGGAGTCCCTGTGCAGGATTTGCTAAAGGCTAATTTGCAAATTGAGGAAGGCAGATGCAATGTTAGCATTTGTTTCAAGAAGACTAGAATATAAAAGCAAAGATATAATGTTGAGGCTTTATAAAGCACTGGTGAGGCCTCACTCCGAGTATTATGAGCAGTTTTGGGCCCCTTATCTTAGAAAGGTTGTGCTGATACTGGAGAGGTTTCAAAGGAAGTTCACGAAAATGATTCCAGAATTGAACAGTTTGTCATATAAAGTCTGTTTGATGGCTCTGGGTCTATATTCACTCGAATTCAAAAGAATAAGGGGTGACCTAATTGAAACCTATCAAATAATGAAAGACCTTGATAGAGTGGATGTAGAGAGGATGTTTCCTATGGTGGGAGACTCTAGGACCAGAGGATACAGCCTCAGAATAGAGGGGCATAATTTTAGAATGGAGATGGGGAAAAATGTCTCTGATTAGAGTGGTGAATCTGTGGAATTTGTTGCCGCAGGCAGCTGTGGAGGCCAAGTCTTTATGTATATTTAAGGCAGAGGTTGATAGATTCTTGATTGGTCAGGGCATGAAGAGATATGGAGAGAAGGCAGGAGATTTTACTGTGTCATATGATGAAGGCAATCATGGTCTTTCCATAACCATGATTGTTCTTGGCAAATTTTTCTACAGAAGTGGTTTGCCATTGCCTTCTTCGAGGCAGTGGTCTTTACAAGACAGGTGACCACAGCCTTTATCAATACTCTTCAGAGATTGTCTGCCTGGCATCAGTGGTCACGTAACCAGGACTTATGATATGCACCAGCTGCTCATACGACTATCCAGCATCTGCTCCCATGGCTTCACATGACCCTGAATTGGGGGCTAAGCAGGTGTCACACCTTGCCCAAGTGTGACCTGCAGGCTAGCGGAGGGAAGGACCTTTCACCTCCTTTGGTAGAAATGTATCTCCACCCCACCACCCAGTATATAAGATTGAGAGGCAAAGATAGGATAGATGGCCAATATCTTTTCCCAGAATAGTGGTAAAAGCAAATAGCCATCAGTTTAAAGAGAAAAGAATAAGCTGTAAAGGGGATATGTAGAGTTTTTTTTATAAGAGTCACCATAAGCATGTGAATGTGAATGTGAATCAGAGTAACACAAAATGCTGGAAAAACTCAGCAGGTCAGGCAGCATCTATGGAAATGAATAAACAGTCAATGTTTCAGGCCAAGACCCTTCTTCAGGACTCATGACATTGACTATTCATTTCTGTGCACAGGTGCTGCCTGACCAGAGTTTCTTCTGCATTTTGGTGTGTGTATTATCACTGTTTATATGGCGTAGGGTTTGTTATTTTCAGCAGCAGGTCAGTGTTGGTGATGAAAGCTGCCAGAGGAGCTGTGGAGCCAGAAAAAATAATTACTTTTAAGAGGCGTTTAGATGCTTAGGCTTGCACTCTAGTCGGCAAGGTATGTGGTCCTAATGTGGACAAATTAGTGTAGATGGGGTTCCTTAATGTCACAGCCTGGATGGGGGGGGCAGGTGTGGTAATGGGGACAAGTTCTCACGACCGGTTAAATGCTCCCAAATAGTCTCTGACAATCATGTCCAATTCCTGGGCTTCACATGCCAACTTAACTACTAAGCCTGGTGGAGCCAGTTTTACTGATAGGAAAAGGGGCAAAGGTGTGTTACTGGCACCTTAAAACCAGTCACTTTGGACTTGTAAGCCATGGTTGGCACCTCATCTAGGAGGAGGTCTGAACTCAAACCTCCGCTGCCACACGACTATACCCACTCGGGGGAAGGCTTTGGGAGTAAACCCTGAGGAAAAATCTGGATCTGAAGTCCCTAAGGCAGTCCTATATTGCATTGAGCGTTGACTGGCAACTCCTGCAATGCTGTTGGTGCCAAACTGTGTCGGGCTTTGCTACTCAAAATGCTGGAGGAACTCAGCAGGCTAGGCAGCATCCATGGAAAAGAGTACAGTTAATGTTTTGGGCTGAGACCCTTCACTAGGACTAGGAAAAAAAGATTTTTTTTATTTTTTAAATTTTTTTCTTGGGTGCAGGGGGACAAAGGTGAGACCCTTACTGAGGACAGAACGTTCTGCCTCAGAGAGGGGATGGTGAAGACCCAGCACGGATGAGAGCTGGGATCAGAGGGGGGAAGGGGGTTGGTAGCGTCCGAGGAAAGGGGAGTGTTGGGGCATTCAGGGATGGTGGGGTGAGAGGAAGATAGAGTCTCTGAGGACCCAAGAGCTGGCAGTAGGACCTGAGAGACACGGGACTGCAGAATGGTGGAGGGGGAAGGGGAGATGGGTGTTCCTGCAGAATCGGTCTTTGTTGTTCCTTTGGATCTTTCAGCTCCATGGACTGGAGGAGCCTACTATATGGGCAACATGCTCTCCATATCATACAACCCTGGCTTGTGTATCACGTAGACAGCTAGGACACAATGTGCATGGTCAACCCCAACCAATGGAAGGCCTCATAGTGTAGAAGGGCAAAATGTTCAGAATTGGCATGTTGGGCTGAAGGGCCAGACTCTATCATGCATGTCTCTATCAATAGGCAACCTATTGCTCTGACACAGTGATTTCTGTTTCTGGACACTCTAGGCCCGGAAAATGTCTGAAAAGCAAAAAAATGCTCAAAATGCTCAGTACGAGGCAGCAGTGGGCAGCACTGCCATCTGGTGGACAGTGAGATTTGTGATTCAGATTCATTTGTTTATCACGAATACATTAAAATGTACAGTGAAATATGTCATTTACGTTAACAACCATCACAAAGGGTATGCTGGGGACAGCCTGCAAGTGTCCACACTCTCCCTCTCACACTCTCTCTCTCTCACACTCTCTCACACTCTCTCTCACTCTCTCTCTCTCTCACACTCTCTCAGGTAATGACAGAGCCCTCTGTATCAGGGAGTGTTCCAGTGACCCACAGCCTTTGAGAGAAAACCTTTTGCTTCATGGGTTTTGAATCTTATTTTCAAACAGTGACTCTCAGTGATCTGTTCTTTCACAAGGGGAATCTTTCTCTCCATATCTGCTTTGACAGATGAGCTGTCTAACCTATCCTCATAAGGCAACTCGCCCCTTCTAATTATTAAGAAAGTAAACCTTTTCTGAACTGTTTCCAGTGTATTTAAATCCTCCTTTAAGTAAGGATCGACTCTATTCCACTTGTAGCTACACCAATTTCATATCAATAAGATTGAAAAAGTGCAGAGAAAATTTACAAGAATGTTGTTGGTACTTGAGGATCTGAGTTATAGGAAAGGTTGAATAAAGTTAGGGCTTCATTCCCCGGAGCACAGGAGAATGAGGAAATTGGAATATAGATTCACAGAGGTTCATAGGAGAATGAGGGGAGAGTTGACAGAGGTATACAAAATTCTGAGGGGTATAGATAGGGTAAATGCAAGCAGGCTTTTTCCACTGAGGTTGGGTGAGACTAGAACTGGATATAAAGGACTATTGATGACAAACAATAGCTTTGCCAAGAACAGCAGAAGGTGAAACAGGACTGTGTTTACTTGAATGAGGCACCAGAACGAGGGGTCACAGTTTGAGGATAAAGGGGAAGCCTTTTAGGACCGAGATTAGGAAAAACTTCTTCAGACAGAGAGTGGTGAATCTGTGGAATTCCCTGCCACAGGAAACAGTTGAGGCCAGTTCATTGGCTATATTTAAGAGGGAGTTAGATATGGCCCTTGTGGCTAAAGGGATCAGGGGGTATGGAGGGAAGGCTGGTACAGGGTTCTGAGTTGGATGATCAGCCATGATCCTACTGAATGGCGGTGCAGGCTCGAAGGGCCGAATGGCCTACTCCTGCACCTATTTTCTATGTTTCTATGTTTCTATATTGTTATTAGTGTAGTAAAATAAATTTCCTCAATTTGATTAGGTCAGGACAAGATTGTAATAGATAAGCCAGCATTTGTATCACCATCTTTAACAATTGTTAACTACCATTGATAACAGTTCCTTGCGATGACGCTTTTCTTTCTTGTTGGAATACATCCATTCTGTGTGTTCCAAAAGAATTCCCAACAGGTCTGCCATTGCATCTGCGCTACCCAATCCTGTAACCTAACTTGCCATTCACATTGGTGAGCTCTGTGGTCAGTAACCCTCATTTTAAATATAGAACACTAGACACAAAGAGATTGTGCAGATGCCGGAAATCCGAGCAACACGCACAAAATGCTGGAGGAACTCAGCAGGTCAGGCAGCATCTATGGAGGGGAATAAACAGTTGATGTTTTGGGCCAAAACCTTTCATCAGGAAATGAAAAGAATCAGAAAGAAGCCAAAATAAGAAATACTAGTTCTTGTTTTCCCCCAAACTCAATATAAAATTCAGTCATGTTACGAAGGTTTCATCGATCCAATGGACATTTACATGCACAGTAATGCTACACACTGTGATTGCTTTATTATAAAGCATTTCCTTAATCGTCCCATTGTATTTTTTAAGACTGGGTGGTATTGTGTATGTAATATTTCGGTAATATTTGAGTAATATTGTAAATTTGTTGTTGATTAAGCATTCTTGTTTGTTTAAGTAGTTCATTACAGATTATGTGTAAAAATAAGTGTATTGCATACGTCATGACACCACCATGTGATACAAATTCACTTCGCTTGAAGTAAAAAATGAAGTTGGACTCATAATTCAAACTCCCGTCTTTGCCTTTCAATTAGTTTCATGTTTTGAAGTTACAAACGTAACAGTGGTGACAAACAACACAGACAAAATGCTGGAGGAACCCAGCAAGCCCTTTGGGTCTGGGCCGAAAACATCGACTGTTTACTCTTTCATAAATGCTGCCTGGCTGCTGAGTTCCTCCAGCATTTTGTGTGTGTTGCTTGGATTTACAGCATCTGCAGATTTTCTCTTATTTGTTGATAGTGGTGATGAGGAAGTTTTAAATGAACTCTTTGACAACTACCCACCTCTTGAAGCACAGTGAAATGTTTGAGTTTTTTAAAAAGCACAAGAAGAAGCGGTTGAGTAAAAAAAAGCAGCACAACATTTTTGTTTTGCAAAAGGAAACATGATCCAGTTTAAGAAAACTGGCAGGGAAATGGAAGGATTCACGGGTTCATAAACAGTGGGCACCAGGTAAAAATGATCATTTTAAAAAAAGAGCAGAAATATCCGGTTACATGGGAAAGATCAATGCATTTGATTACACAACAGATAACTGGATATTATACAGTATATTGAATGGATTGAGCAGTATTTTAAAGCAAACGTAATAGCCATCTAGTAACAAGCACTAATTTTGCTGCATACATTGGATTTAAAGGCATACAGTTTGTTTTGAAGTTGGACTGATACAACCAAAGCAGCAGAAGTGAGCTTTGCTAATATCGTGAAAGTAATGCAGGGACATTTAGAACCAAAGCTATTGTTGGTTGCAGACTGCTTTAGGTTTCATAAGTGGAATCAAAAGGAAGGGGTTAAATTGAAGCGTACATGACTGAATTGAAAAATTGAATTAAATTCAATTCAATTGACTTTATTTCCTTCACATACATGAGAAGTAAAAATCGTTTCGTTATGTCTCTGTGCAATGTGCAATCATAGTAATTTATAATAATTTATAATAAATAAAGCAGTTAATGTAACATAGAAATACACTCATATCAGCGTGAGTTAATCGGTCTGATGGACTGGTGGAAGAAGCTGTCCCGGAGTCTGTTGGTCCTGGCTTTTATATTGTGGTACCATTTCCCAGATGGTAGCAGCTGGAATAGATTGTGGTTGGGGTGACTCACGTCCCCAATGATCCTTTGGGTCCTTTTTACATACCTGTCTTTGTAAATGTCCTGCATCATGGGAATTTCACAACTACTGTGCTGGACTGTCTGCACCACTCTCTGCAGAGACCTGCGATTAAGGAAGGTACAGTTCCCATACCAAGCAGTGATGCAGCCAGTAAGGATGCTCTCAATTGTGCCCCTGTTGAAAGTTCTTAGGATCTGGGGGCCCATACCAAACTTCCTCAACTGTCTGAGGTGAAAGAGGTGCTGTTGTGCCTTTTCCACCCCACAGCTGGTGTGTAGCGACCACGTGAGGTCCTCGGTGATGCGTATGCTGAGGGAGAAGTTCTCTGAGCATCATCAGTTCAGTAATGGGCTTAATGATGCACTGAAAGACCATTTAGTTTGTGAAATTTTATGAGAAAACATTCAAAAATGGCTCCTACTGAAGCGCAACTTACATTTAAAAGAGCAGTTGAAATAGCTGTATCAAAGGAAACAGCAGAGAGAGATGCAATTGAGTTGCAGTCTAGAATGAATGTAAGAGTGAACAAAGTCTCAATGTCTAAGCAAAAACCAGCTGGCCAAACAAATTGTGTTACCATTGTGGCACGGCTCACATACATCAGACCAATACAGATATAACGGAGAAACTTACAGTCAAGTTACAGTTTCAAAATGAACACTAATCTGCACGCTGTTGATGAAAAATCTGATAACAATGAAAGTGATACAGGACTGAATAGCCTTGAGATTTAACATGTGAAAACTGACAATAGACAAGCAATATGGTTTACACCAGAAGTGAGCAGCAAATTAATTAAAATGGAATTGGACACTGGCTGCGTTGTTTCAGTCATTCCAATAAAATGAATTTGAATGGCATTTCAAAAATACTAAACTGAAGCCTGCAGATCCAACTGGCGGATCTCAAAGCATGAAATGCAACTAAATACTCTCTTAATAACATTTTCATATATTAAATTTTGGTAAAAAATCACCACAGAAAAATCAAGGCTGATCTGAGGGTTGAGACGTGGGTGCGAGGCAGAGCCGGAGAGAGGTCGAGGCGTGTTCCTGGAGAAGATGGAGTTGGAATCGAAGACACGGTTGGAGCGAGCGGAGCGGAGAAAAGCTGAAGCTGAGCTGTTTCAGAGCCTGTCCGCCCAAACTGGGAGCGAGGTTTGATCCATCTAAGCACCATGCTGACTTAGAAAGGTTGAATACGGGCTGGAGCATATTGATGCGGCAGGGCCAGAGCTCGGGCTCAGGTTCGGGGGACAACCCAGTGCCTGGACAATTTAAACGCTGGGCCAGATAGACTGAAAAGGGAAGCTGCCAGGACCAGGTGCAAGGATCGAGCCAATTCTGCTCTGTGACATTTTACTCCACTCTCCTCAGCCCTGAGGCTGAAGCTGTGTCGTGCCTAGGGTTCTTTTTCTGTGAACTTTGCTGTGATTTGCCTCTGTATGATGGACTGAGACTGCGACTGTGAGCCCATGAATGACAACGTTTGCCTTATTGTCTTGTAGCACTTGACTGGATTTGTTTTCTTTTCTCTCTCCTGTACTTTGGTCTCTTTTCCAAAATTAGATTTTTTCTGGTTCCTTGTTTTGTGGCTGCCTGTTAAGCAGACGAATCTCAAGGTTGTATAAGATGACGAGAGACATTGATCGTGTGGATAGTCAGAGGCTTTTCCCTAGGGCTGAAATGGCTAACATGACAGGGCACAGTTTTAAGGTGCTTGGAAGTAGGTACAGAGGAGATGTCAGGGGTAAGATTTTTATGCAGAGTGGTGAGTGTATGGAATGAGCTGCAAGCGACGGTGGGGGAGGTGGATACGATAGGGTCTTTTAAGAGACTCCTGGACAGGTACATGGAGCTTAGAAAAATAGAGGGTTATGGATAACCCTAGGTAATTTCTAAAGTAAGTACATGTTCAGCACAGCATTGTGAGCCAAAGGGCCTCTATAGTGCTGTAGGTTTTCTATGTTTCTATGTTATATAATTTATACATACTATGATAATGAAATGAACTTTGACTTTAATTAAGAATTTATACTGGAGAAAAGATAACTCCTGGGAGAAAAACATTCGTAACAGTGAAATACAGCAACCAACAAGCCACATTGAGCTTGTATGTGGTAAAAACAGGAGGGTCAGCATTTTGGGAGTGTGAGTGGCCGAGACAACTACAACTTGATTGGAGATCCATCCACCATTTGCGCGTCACATCCTCTGTAATAGAATCAACTGAAAGTGAATTAGGAAAGGTACCGAATGATGCCACAGCTGTCTACATGCAGTATACCACGAACCGTTGCCTAACAGAAGGAAAATACGTGTTGGTGCCAAACTCCTCCTCAGCTTGGAAAGCATATTGGACCAAGGAAGGCCCATGCTGCTCAGAGGAACTGTAAAAGTGACGAAAGCAGTGACCCAACTAGAACAGTTTTTGGAGGCAACGTAATTGAGAAAGCTTCTGATACATTAATTGGGCAGTTACTTGTGAAATGTGGCTTGGTTTTCAGCTGGAAGAGAGTTTAAGGAGCTTCAGGAAAGTTACAAACCTTCAGCTTTTGTGAGTATAAAGAACCAGGATCTACTCTGCACGCATTAAGGTTATTGCATAAACGTCATGTGGGAGACACAAGGCTGCTTGTAAAAGTAGATGCAAAGAGCAAAGCTGAGCTGGATGAATGGAAGGTCAATAAGAACGGAGTCAATGGAGATATGAAGACAGAGGATTCGCCAGGTGATGTGGATGAGGAAACCAAGAGGAGAGATCAGATTGAGAAGGGAGCAGAACAGAATCAACAAACTCATTTGTAAGGCCAGTGATGTTGTGGGGATGGAACTGGACTCTCTCACGGTGGTGTCTGAAAAGAGGATGCTGTCTAAGTTGCATGCCATCTTGGTCAATGTCTCCCATCCACTACATAATGTACTGGGTGGGCACAGGAGTACATTCAGCCAGAGACTCATTCCACCGAGATGCAGGACAGAGCGTCATAGGAAGTCATTCCTGCCTGTGGCCATCAAACTTTACAACTCCTCCCTTGGAGGGTCAGACACCCTGAGCCAATAGGGTGGTCCTGGACTCATTTCATAATTTACTGGCATAATTTACATATTACTATTTAACTATTTATGGTTCTATTACTATTTATTATTTATGGTGCAACTGTAACGAAAAACAATTTCCCCCGGGATCAATAAAGTATGACTATGACTATGACTAGAAGGATTTATTTGAGAATACTACAGTGATGTAAATGTACATATGCTATGCCAAGATCAAGATGTACGCCCTGGAAAGAACAAAAAGGAGGATGGCATAATTTCTATGGAAATAGAAAAGGATAAACGAGACCTACCGTATTTTCAAGAAATTAGCAAATTCAGATACTCACAAGAAATTAGAATAAGAGGGAAAGCAAGTGAAAGAAAAACAAGTTAATTTAGGATCGAAGTAGATCCAGAGAGAAAAGCCGGGAAAAGGAGAAGAAATGTGTTGAGAGCCATCAGAACCACTTCCTGCAGTCTCAGAGTCAACTCCTACAACCACCACAGAGGCGGCCCCCGAACCTGAGAATTTTTCACCACCACAAGTCTCACCTGCCAAGCAGAGTGATCCCTCTTGTCAGGACAGACTTCATCCCACAAGAGTAAGCAATCCTCCACGGTGGTTAAATCTTTAGGCCCGAATAGGACAGTTTAAAATTTACTATGCTAAATATATAGTAGTTTTACAGAAGGAGATGAATTATACAGCTCTTGTTACATGCATGTGCAGTTCAACTCTTTGAGTGAAAATGCAGGAAGTTTGAAGTTAATAACTCATCTTCTACTTTAGGGCATGACTTTATCAATCACCCCTGCTGTGGACATTTTCTGAAGGTCCAAGATCCGTATGCTCCACGACCGCTGGACTAAGTGTGTAAATGTAGGAGGGGACTATGTTGAAAAATAAATGTGCTAGGTTTTCTAAAATTGACTCCTTCTACCTGAGGCGACAAACTTATCAATCACCCCTCGTAAGGTGACAATCTTATCAATCACCTCTCATAGAAACATAGAAACATAGAAAATAGGTGCAGGAGTAGGCCATTCGGCCCTTCAAGCCTGCACCGCCACTTATTATGATCATGGCTGATCATCCAACTCAGAACCCCGCCCCAGCCTTCCCTCCATACCTCCTGATCCCCGTAGCCACAAGGGCTATATCTAACTCCCTCTTAAATATAGCCAATGAACTGGCCTCAACTGTTTCCTGTGGCAGAGAATTCCACAGATTCACCACTCTCTGTGTGAAGAAGTTTCTCCTAATCTCGGTCCTAAAAGGCTTCCCCTTTATCCTCAAACTGTGACCCCTCGTTCTGGACTTCCCCAACATCGGGAACAATCTTCCTGCATGTGGCCTGTCCAATCCCCTTAGTATTTTATACGTTTCAATCAGATCCCCCCTCAATCTTCTAAATTCCAACGAGTACAAGCCCAGTTCATCCAGTCTTTCTTCATATGAAAGTCCTGCCATCCCAGGAATCAATCTGGTGAACCTTCTTTGTACTCCCTCTATGGCAAGGATGTCTTTCCTCAGATTAGGGGACCAAAACTGCACACAATACTCCAGCTGTGGTCTCACCAAGGCCTTGTACAACTGCAGTAGTACCTCCCTGCTCCTGTACTCGAATCCTCTTGCTATAAATGCCAGCATACCATTCACCTTTTTCACCGCCTGCTGTACCTGCATGCCCACTTTCAATGACTGGTGTATAATGACACCCAGGTCTCGTTGCACCTCCCCTTTTCCTAATCGGCCACCATTCAGATAATAATCTCTTTTCCTATTTTTGCCACCAAAGTGGATAACTTCACATTTATCCACATTAAATTGCATCTGCCATGAATTTGCCCACTCACCCAACCTATCCAAGTCACTCTGCATCCTCTTAGCATCCTCCTCACTGCTAACACTGCCACCCAGCTTCGTGTCATCCGCAAATTTGGAGATGCTGCATTTAATTCCCTCATCCAAGTCATTAATATATATTGTAAACAACTGGAGTCCCAGCACTGAGCCTTGCGGTACCCCACTAGTCACCGCTTGCCATTCTGAAAAGGTCCCATTTATTCCCACTCTTTGCTTCCTGTCTGCTAACCAATTCTCTATCCACATCAATACCTTACCCCCAATACCGTGTGCTTTAAGTTTGCACACTAATCTCCTCTGTGGGACCTTGTCAAAAGCCTTTTGAAAATCCAAATATACAACACACCCTATCCACTCTACTAGTTACATCCTCAAAAAATTCTATGAGATTCGTCAGACATGATTTTCCTTTCACAAATCCATGCTGACTTTGTCTGATGATTCCACCGCTTTCCAAATGTGCTGTTATCACATCTTTGATAACTGACTCCAGCAGTTTCCCCACCACCAACGTTAGGCTAACCGGTCTATAATTCCCCAGTTTCTCTCTCCCTCCTTTTTTAAAAAGTGGGGTTACATTAGTCACCCTCCAATCCTCCAGGAACTAGTCCAGAATCTAACGAGTTTTGAAAAATTATCACTAATGCATCCACTATTTCTTGGGCTACTTCCTTAAGCACTCTAGGATGCAGACCATCTGGCCCTGGGGATTTATCTGCCTTCAATCCCTTCAACTTACCTAACACCACTTCCCTACTAACATGTATTTCACTCAGTTCCTCCATCTCACTGGACCCTCTGTCCCCTACTATTTCTGGAAGATTATTTATGTCCTCCTTAGTGAAGACAGAACCAAAGTAATTATTCAATTGGTCTGCCATGTCCTTGCTCCCCATAATCAATTCACCTGTTTCTGTCTGTAGGGGACCTACATTTGTCTTTACCAGTCTTTTCCTTTTTACATATCTATAAAAGCTTTTACAGTCCGTTTTTATGTTCCCTGCCAGTTTCCTCTCATAATCTTTTTTCCCCTTCCTAGTTAAGCCCTTTGTCCTCCTCTGCTGAACTCTGAATTTCTCCCAGTCCCAGTCCAGGTTGTTAAATTAAATAAGTTGTGCAAAACAAGTGGTGAGGTAGTGTTCATGGGTTCAATGCCAATTCAGAAATCTGATGGCAAATAGGAAGAAGCTGTTCCTGAATCATTGGATGTGTGTCTCCAGGCTCCTGTACCTCCTCCCTAATGGTAACAATCAGAAGTGGGTATGTCCTGGCTGACGGGCGTCTTTAATGATGGATGCTGCCTTTTTGAGGCATCGCTCCTTGAAGATGTCATGGATACTTTGGAGGCCAGTACCCATGATGGAGCTGACTGAATTTACAACTTACTGCAACTTATTTCGATCCTGTACAGTGAGACCATAAGATATAGGAGCAGAAGTAGGCCATTCGGCCCATCGAGTCTGCTCTGCAATTCAATCATGGGCTGATTCAATTCTTCCAGTCATCCCCACTCCCCTGCCTTCTCCCCATACCCTTTGAAGCCCTGGCTAATCAAGAACCTGTCTATCTCCACCTTGAATGCACCCAATGACTTGGCCTCCACAGCTGCTCATGGCAACAAATACCACAGATTTAACGCTCTCTGACTAAATTAATTTCTCTGCATCTCTGTTCTAAAAGGATGCCCTTCAATCCTGAAGTTGTGCCGTCTTGTCCTAGACTAACTTTGCCATATCTAATCTGTTCAGGCCTTTTAACATTCGGAATGTTTCTATGAGATCCCCCCTCATTCTCGTGAACTCCAGGAAATACAGCCCAAGAGCTGCCTGACGTTCCTCATATGGTAACCCTTTCATTCCTGGAGTCATTCTCATGACTCTTCTCTGAATCCTCTCCAAAGTCAGTATATCCTTTCTAAAATAAGGAGCCCAAAACTGCACACAATACTCCAAGTGTGGACTCACAGTGTCTTAAAGAGCCTCAACATTACATCCCTGCTCTTACATTCTGTACCTCTAGAAATGAACGTCAACATTGCATTCGCCTTCATCACCACTGACTCAACCTGGAGGTTAACCTTTAGGATATCCTGCACACGGACTCCAAATGTCCCTTTGCACCTCTGCATTTTGAATTCTCTCCCCATCTAAATAATAGTCTACCCATTTATTTTTTCCACCAACCTGCGTGACCATACACTTTCCAACATTGTATTTCATTTGCCACTTCTTTGCCCATTCCCCTAAACTATCTAAGTCTCTCTGCAGGCTCTTTGCTTCCTCAACACCACCCGCTCCTCCACCTATCTTTATATCATCAGCAAATGTAGCCACAAATCCATTAATCCCATAATCCAAATCATTGACATACATTGTAAAAAGCAGCGGTCCCAACACCGACCCCTGTGGAACTCCGCTGGTAACCGGCAGCCAGCCAGAATAGGATCCCTTTATTCCCACTCTCTGTTTTCTGCCGACCGGCCAATGCTCCACCCATGCTAGTAACTTCCTGTAATTCCATGGGCTCTTATCTTGCTAAGCAGCCTCATGTGCGGCATCTTGTCAAAGGCCTTCTGAAAATCCAAGTACACCACATCTACCGCATCTCCTTCATCTACCCTGCTTGTAATTTCCTCAAAGAATTGCAGTAGGTTTGTCACGGTAGGATTTTCCATTCAGGAAACCATGCTGGCTTTGGCCTATCTTGTCATATGCCTCCAGGTATTCTGTAATCTCACCCCTAATAATCAATTCCAACAACTTCCCTACCATTGATGTCAGGCTAACAGGTCTATAGTTTCCTTTCTGCTGTCTCTCACCCTGCTTTAATAATGGAGTAACATTTGCAATTTTCCAATCATTCGGTACAATGCCAGATTCTATTGATTCTTGAAATATCATTGTTAATGCCTCCGCAATCTCTCCAGCTACTTCTTCAGAACCCAAGGGTGCATTCCATCTGGTCCAGGAGATTTATCCACCCTCAGGCCATTAAGCTTCCTGAGCACCTTCTCAGTCGTAATTTTCACTGCACATACTTCACTTCTCTGACACTCTTGAATGTCCGGTATACTGCAGACGTCTTCCACTGTGAAGACTGATGCAAAATAAGCATTCAGTTCCTCTGCCATCTCTGCATCTCTCATTACAATATCTCCAGCATCATTTTGTATTGGTCTTATATCTACCCTCAACTTTCTTTTACTCTTTATATACTTAAAAAAGCTTTTCGTATCTTTTTTGATATTAATCACTTGATTCCTTTCATAATTCATCTTTTCCTTCCTAATGACTTTCCTAGTTTCCTTCTGAAAGTTTTTAAAAGCTTCCCAATCCTCTATCTTCCCACTAGCTTTGGCTTCATTGTATGCTCTCTCTTTTGCTTTTACTTTGGCTCTGACTTCGCTTGTCAGCCATGATAGTGTCCATCTTTCATTCAAAGATTTTTTCTTATTTGGAATATATCTGTCTTGCACTTCCCTCAGTATTTGAAGAAACTCCAGCCATTGCTGCTCTACCGTCCTTCCTGCTCGTGTCTCTTTCCAGTCAACCTTAGCCAGTTCCCCTCTCATGTCATTGTAATTTCCTTTATTCCACTGAAATACCAACACGTTAGAATTTAGTTTCTCCTTCTCAAATTTAAAGTGAACTCAATCATATTGTGATCACTGTTCCCTAAGGGTTCCTTAACCTTAAGTTCTCTTATCATCTCCGGATCATTGCACAACACTCAATCCAGCACAGCCAATCCCCTAGTGGGCTCAACACCAAGCTGTTCTGAAAGGCCATCCCTTAGACATTCTACAAATTCACTTTCTTGAAGTCCAGTACTGGCCTTGTTTTTCCAATCCACTTTCATGTTAAAATCTCCAACAATTATCATGACATTGCCCTTTTGACACACCTTTTCTATCTCCTGCTATAATTTGTAATCCACATCCCAGCTGCTGTTTGGAGGCCTCTATACAACTGCCATTAGGGTCCTTTTACCCTTGCCATTTCTTAACTCAACCCATAGAAACTCTACACCTTCCAATCCTATGTCATCCCTTTCTAATGATTTAATATTATTTCTTATACACAGGGCCACACCACACCCTCTGCCTACTATCTTTCTGATACACCGTATATACTTGGATGTTCAGCTCCCAATGGCAGCCATCCTTTGGCCAAGTTTCAGAGATGGCCACAGCGTCATATTTGCCAATCTGTAGCTGAATTTCAAGATCGTCCATTTTATTTCTTATGCTGTGTGCATTCAAAAATACACTTTCAGTCCAGTATTTGCTGCTTTCTGTTTTAACTGCACCACGCCTCTGTTGCCCTGAACGTCATCAAACTGGCTGTGATTATGCATCATCTCCTGCCTGTCCTTTCTATCATCTCTGTTGCACACTATCTTTGATTTATTTCTATTTTTCCCTTCCTCAGCCCTATCACTCCGGTTCCCATCCCCTTGCCAAATTAGTTTAAACCCTCCATGACAGCTTTATTAAACCTGCTTGCTAGGATGTTGGACCCCTTTGGGTTCAGGTGTAACCTTCCTTTTTGTACAGGTTGTACCTCCCCCAGAAGAGGCTCCAATGATCCAGGAACCCAAAGCCCTGCTCCCTACACCAGTCTTTCAGTCATCATTAATATGCCTGATCATGCTATTCTTGCGCTCGTTAGCACATGGCACAGGCACCAGTCCTGAAATTATTACCCTGGAGGTCCTGCTTTTTAGCTTCCTACCCAACTCCTCGAATTCTCTCTTCAGGACCTCCTCCCTTTTTCTACCTATATCATTGATACCTACGTGTACCAAGACTTCTGGCTGTTCACCCTCTCCCTTCACTCTGCACCCGATCAGAGTACTCACCCCATACCAGACGGTGATGCAGCCAGTTAGAATGCCCTCCACGGTACATCTGTAGAAATCAGTGAGTTTCTTTGGTGACATACCAAATCTCCTTAAGCTCCCAATGAAACGTAGCCACCATCGTGCCTGCAATGTAACTGCATCGATATGTTGTGTCCAGGTTAGATCCGCAGAGATCTTGACACCCAGGAACTTGAAATTGCTCACTCTTTCCACTTCGGATCCCTCGATGAGGACTGGTGTGCATTCCCTCATCTTACCCTTTCTGAAGTCCACAATCAATTCTTTGGTCTGCTGATATTGAGTGCAAGGTTGTTGCTGCCTCACTATAGGAAGGATGTGGAAGCATTGGAAAGGGTACAGGGGAGATTTACCAGGATGCTGCCTGGTTTAGAGAGTATGGATTATGATCAGAGATTAAGGGAGTTAGGTCTTTTCTCTTTGGAGAGAAGGAGGATGAGAGGAGACATGATAGAGGTGTACAAGATAATAAGAGGAATAGATAGAGTGGATAGCCAGCGCCTCTTCCCCAGGGCACCACTGCTCAATACAAGAGGACATGGCTTTAAGGTAAGGGGTGGGAAGTTCAAGGGGGATATTACAGGAAGGTTTTTTACTCAGAGAGTGGTTGGTGCGTGGAATGCACTGCCTGAGTCAGTGGTGGAGGCAGATACACTAGTGAAGTTTAAGAGACTACTAGACAGGTATATGGAGGAATCTAAGGTGGGGGCTTATATGGGAGGCAGGGTTTGAGGGTCAGCACAACATTGTAGGCCGAAGGGCCTGTACTGTGCTGTACTTTTCAATGTTCTATGTTCTATGTTTTTAACACCACTCAACCAGCTGGGGAGGGTTGTGCCTGTGAATGAGCTGGCTCAGTCGACAATCCTCTGAGAACCTCTTGCAATCCTCTGCATTGGAGCCTCCTTACCAGGTAGTTTTGCACCAGTCAGGACTCTCTCTACCGTACATCTGTAGAAATTTGCAAGAGTCTTTGATGAATCAGGTTTATTATCACTGACATATGTCTGAAATGTCTTTCTTGTTGCAGCAGTACAGTGCAAAACAAAAATAACAATATACATAACACGCTGGTTCCATTGGCTGCATCAGTCTAGGGGAGACAATCTCCAACCCCATCAAACGTGGGAGATTGAAGTACAAGCCCCCCGTCGAATCCCCGTTTGTGTGGATACTGCGTGACTTGTTCCCCCGCTACGAATCAGCACCACGAAAGAACAGACAGCACGCCACATACAGTAAAAGACTTAGCTTTATCATTCTTAATTTGACTAAAGGGTCAGTAAAAGATAAACAAAAAAAAAATAAAAAGGGCCCATTTTAATGAAACAATCTAACATGCAGAAGCTGGAGCTCACGGTTTCCCCTTCGCCGCTCCTCTTTCGATCTCCGCAGGCTTCATCGAATCACAGCCCCCCTCCGGGTGAGTCCTGCGACCTCTGCTCTCTTCTTCCCCAACAAAGCCTCCAGGCCCACCCTTAATGTCCCTCACTGGAGAAACCTCCCCTAAATCCAGCCTTCCTAATTGGATGGGATACAATTCTCCTGACTCTTATCTTCAACAGTAACCCAAACAAGCAGCGTACCAGAGAAAAAAATATGAACCACCTGAACCAGGGCATTACTTATAAATAATGCAAAAGAGAAATAGTATTGTTCATGGGCTTTCGACCCTAAAACTTTTGAGTATGGATCTTTGGACTCCTGTACCTCCTCCATGATAGTAGGAGATTGCATCAGATCAGGTTATCTGTCACCCTCTGCCTTAAATATACCCAGTGACTTGGCCTTCACAGCTGCCTGTGGCAGTGAATTCCACAGATTCACCACTCTCTGGTCTAATGAATTCCCCTTCATCTTGAATGGAAACACCAATGCCCAGGAACAGAAAGGCCCACAGAAAGTGTTAGATGCAGTCCAGTCCATCACAGGTAAAGCCTGCCTTACCACTGAGCTCATCTACAAGGAGCACTGGGACAAGAAAACAATATCCATCATCAAGGACCCTTTTTTATGTATAGTTTTTCATAAGTTTGATTGTAAATCTTTATTTTCCCGCAAGAAGATTAATTTCTAGGTGGTGTACAGAGACAGGTACATACTTTGAAAATAAATTAACTGTGACAACAGTAGTATTGCAGAGTTTGGACTGACCTGAGGTAGTATTGCTGCTCAGTGTAATGCTGGTCCGTCACCAGCTGAGGGAGAGCCTGCGCCATGTATAGTGAAGCTCGGAGTTGACAATGAACGTGGCAGGTTTGGTTTTAATGACTCATGGCACCCGCGTGTTAGTTCTTTACTCAAAGAATTTCTTGCAGATCTGACTCTGAGCTGGGCAACAAGGATGACCTCAGCGGAAGATTCAGTACATCTGTAGTTTCTGTAAGAGATTCCTTTGGCTGATGGACATAGGACATAAGACAAAAGAGCAGGAGTCGGCCCATCGAGTCTGCTCTGCCATTTTATCATGAGCTGATCCATTCTCCCATTTAGTCCCACTCTCCCGCCTTCTCACCATAACCTTTGATGCCCTGGCTACTCAGATACCTATCAATCTCTGCCTTAAATACACCCAATGACTTGGCCTCCACTGCTGCCTGTGGCAACAAATTCCATAGATTCACCACCCTCTGACTAAAAAAATTTCTTCGTATTTCTGTTCTGAAAGAGCGCCCTTCAGTCCTTAAGTCATGCCCTCTCGTACTAGACTCCCCCATCATGGGAAACAACTTTGCCACGTCCACTCTATCCATGCCTTTCAACATTCAATGAGGTCCCCCCTCATTCTTCTAAACTCCAAGGAATACAGTCCAAGAGTGGTCAAACGTTCCTCATATGTTAACCCTCTCATCCCCGGAATCATTCTAGTGAATCTTCTCTGTACCCTCTCCAACGTCAGCACATCCTTTCTTACATAAAGGAGCCCCAAACTTCCCACAGTACTCCAAGTGAGGTCTTACCAGTGCCCTATAGAGCCTCAACATCACATCCCTGCTCCTATACTCTACTCCTCTAGAAATGAATGCCAACATTGCATTCGCCTTCTTCACCACCGACTCAGCCTGGAGAAGAACATTGAGAAGAAGGCGATACTTCATTGGTATGTCACCGGAAACTCCAGCTAATTTCTGTAAATACATGGTGGAAAGCATTCTAACTGCCTGCATCATAATCTGGTGCAAGAACGTAAGAAATAGGAGCAGGAGTCGGCCATCCAGCCCATTGATTCTGCTCTGCCATTCAAAGAAATCGTGGCTGATCTGACCATGGACTCATCTCCACCTTTTCCCCATAACCCTTAATTCCCCTACTATGTAAAAATCTATCCAACCTTGTCTTAAACATATTTACTGAGGTAGTCTTCACTACTTTAGTGGGCAAAGAATTCCACAGATACACCACTTTCTGGGAAAAGCACCTCCCCCGAATCTTGAGGCTTTGTCCTCTACTTCTCGTCTCACCTACCAACGGAAACAACTTTCCTGCCTCTATCTTATCTATCCCTTTCATAATTTTATATGTCTCCATAAAATCTCCTCTCTTCTTCTGAATTCCAGCGAGTATAGTCCCAGGTGACTCAATCTCTCCTCATAGTCGAACCTTCCCCCCCTGCATCTCTGGAATCAATCTGGTGAAGCTCCTCTGCACCATGGAGGCTTCAATGCACAGGATCACGAGAGTCTGCGGAGAGGATTGTAAACTCAGCCAGCTCCATCACGGGCACAACTTTCCCACCACCAAGGACTTCTTCACAAGGCAGTGCCTCAGGAAGGCGGCAACCATTATTAAGGATCCTCACTATCTGTGACGTGCCCTCTTCACCTTACTACCATTGGAGAGCTGGTTCAGGAACCAGAAGGAGCAGCTCCTTCCCTCTGCCATTAGATTTCCGAACGGTCCATGGAAACTAACTTGCCTTTAAATAGAAGAGCAGAATTAGGCCATTTGGCCCATCGAGTCTGCTCCGCTATTTCCTCATGGCTGATCCATTTCCCTCTCGGTCCCAATCTCCTGCCTTCTCCCCGTATCTCTTCATGCCCTGACTAATCAAGAATCTCTCAACCTCTGCCTTAAATATACGCAATGACTTGGCCACAGCCACCTGTAGCAATGAATTCCACTCTCTGGCAAATAAAAGAATTTCAATTTGCACTGAGCTCACGCAGCAGCAGGAGTGCCTGCCCCTAGACAGTGCAGTGGTTGAAGAGCCTGATGGTTGAGGTTAGTAACCGTTCCTGAACGTGGCGGTGTGGGGCCTGAGAGCATGGCCTGGATGGTGGGGGGAGGGTCCTCGATGATGGATGGATCTGCAACTGTCGAAATGCCTTTTAAATGTGATTGTACCCACTTTTACCACTGCTCTGACAGCTCGGTCCATATACCCATCAGCCTCTAAAAACACCTCAGGATCAATGATCAACGTATTTTGTCGTATCCATTCACACGTACTAGGAGTTTGCTGTGGTATGTTGGTCAGCATGCAACACACAGCAAAATAAACAACGTTTAGCGATTACAAACATCAGAGATTCTGCAGGTGCTGGAAAAATTCTTCCAGAGCAACTCACACAAACTGCTGGAGGAACTTTCTTCAGGACTGAAAAGATGCTAGAATAGAAAGATGGGAGGGAGGGAAAGGAGGAGAGCCGGAAGGTGAAAGGTGAAACCAGGTGAGTGGGAAAGGTAAAGGACTGAAGAGGAAGAGGAGAGTGGACCGTGGGAGAAGGGGAATGAGGAGGGGCATCAAGAGGTGATGATAGGCAGGCGAGGAGGAGAAATTTCAACAATTACGAAGAATAAATATAGTGAGATATTAAAGTACAAATATAGAATAAAATGTTCATATATGGATATATATAGGACATAGATGGTAAATGGTAGGGCATTGAAGAATGCAGTAGAACAGAGGGATCTAGGAAAAATGGTGCATAGTTCCCTGAAGGTGGAATCTCATGTGGACAGGGTGGTGAAGAAAGTTTTTGGTATGCTGGCCTTTATAAATCAGAGCATTGAGTATAGGAGTTGGGATGTAATGTTGAAATTGTACAAGGCATCGGTAAGGCCAAATTTGGAGTATTGTGTACAGTTCTGGTCACCGAATTATAGGAAAGATGTCAACAAAATTGAGAGAGTACAGAGAAGACTTACCAGAATGTTACCTGGGTTTCATCTCCTAAGTTATGGAGAAAGGTTGAGTAAATTGGGTCTTTATTCTTTGGAGCGTAGAAGGTAGAGGGGGGACTTGATAGAGGTATTTAAAATTGTGAGCGGGATAGATAGAGTTGACGTGGATAGGCTTTTTCCATTGAGAGTGGGGGAGATTCAAACAAGAGGATATGAGTTGAGAGTTAAAGGGCAAAAGTTTAGGGGTAACATGAGGGGGAACTTCTTTACTCAGCGAGTGGTAGCTGTGTGGAACGAGCTTCCAGCAGAAGTGGTTGATGCAGGTTCGATGTTGTCGTTTAAAGTTAAATTGGATAGCTATATGGACAGGAAAGGAATGGAGGGTTATGGGCTGAGTGCAGGTCGAGGGGACTAGATGAGAGTAAGAATTCGGCACGGACTAGAAGGGCTGAGATGGCCTGTTTCCGTGCTGTAATTGTTATATGGTTATGTGGTTATATACCAGTATCTATTTAAAATGTAAACAGCATTATAAAATGTGATTTAAGTATTTACGGTGCAGTGATGGGGGGGCGTCACAGAGAGAGCGGGGTGGGTTAGCTAACTAGAGTGATTGATCAGATTAACTGTCTGGGGAAGAAACTTTTTGAGATGTTGAGAAGTTTTTAATAGCCCTATAGCACATTCCAGAAGGGAGCTTTTGGAAAAGGCAGTTTGCTGGGTGGGTAGTGTCTGCAATGATTTTTTTTTTCTTTCCTGCCCACTTCTTTGTCTTGGATCACTGCAAGTCCTCCAGTGACGGTAGACTGCAACCAACGAAGTGACCTTTTCCTCTGACCTGGCAGCTCCCTGTAATTTTTGTACTCTGTGCAAGGACACCGCACCAAAACAGACAGTAATGGCCGATGTGATGATGCTCTCTACGGAAGCAGTGTAGAATTCTACTTGCAAGTTGTTAGCAAGGCACTTCTTCTTCGAAATTACTTAGAAGTTTTCATAGATTTGACATACCATCTAAAACTTTGACTAACTTCTATAGATGCGCAGTGTAGGGTATCCTAGCTGGTTGCATCATGGCCTCGAATAGAAACGCCAATGCCCAGGAGAAGGTAGGCCAACAAACATAGAACATAGAACATAGAATAGTACAGCACAGTACAGGCCCTGCGGCCCACAATGTTGTGCTGACCCTCAAACCCTGCCTCCCACATAAGCCCCCACCTTAGATTCCTCCATATACCTGTCTAGTAGTCTCTTAAACTTCACTAGTGTATCTGCCTCCACCACTGACTCAGGCAGTGCATTCCACACACCAACCACTCTCTGAGTAAAAAACCTTCCTCTAATATCCCCCTTGAACTTCCCACCCCTTACCTTAAAGCCATGTCCTCTTGTATTGAGCAGTGGTGCCCTGGGGAAGAGGCGCTGGCTATCCACTCTATCTATTCCTCTTATTATCTTGTACACCTCTATCATGTCTCCTCTCATCCTCCTTCTCTCCAAAGAGTAAAGCCCTAGCTCCCTTAATCTCTGATCATAATCCATACTCTCTAAACCAGGCAGCATCCTGGTAAATCTCCTCTGTACCCTTTCCAATGCTTCCACATCCTTCCTATAGTGAGGCGACCAGAACTGGACACAGTACTCCAAGTGTGGCCTAACCAGAGTTTTATAGAGCTGCATCATTACATCCCGACTCTTAAACTCTATCCCTCGACTTATGAATACTAACACCCCATAAGCTTTCTTAACTACCCTATCTACCTGTGAGGCACAGTGGTAGATGCATGCCTTACCACTGAGCTCACCTGTAAGGAGCTCTGTGACAGGAGAGCAGCATCCATCATCAAGGACCCCACCACCCAGGCCATGCTCTCTTCTCGCTGCCACCACTGGGGGAAAGGTGCAGGAGCCTCAGGTCCCACACCACCAGGTTCAGGAACAGCCGTTACCCTACAACCATCAGGCTCCTGAACCAGTGTGGACAACTTCACTCAACTCAACACTGAACTGATTCGAGAACTTGCTTTGTACAACTCACGTTCTCAGTATTATTTATTTACTTTTTCTATTACTTGCACAGTTTTCATTCTTTTGCACATTGGATGTTTCTCAGTCTTGGTATATGTATAGTTTTTCATAAATTCTACTTTATTTCTTTATTTTCCCATAAATGTCAGCAAGGAAATGAACCTCACGGTAGTACAGTATGTGGTGACATATACATACTTCGGTAGTAAATTTCCTTTGAACTTTGAAAAGCCTGCTTTTATCTGCAAAATACTGTATAAAGTGGGAGAGTAATTTCAATAGAGGAAAAGTACAGTACATTATGCGTGAAGAGCATTTGATGGCTCTGAGCCTGTACCCACTGGAGGTTAGAAGAATGAGGAGGGAACTCATTGAAAACTAACAAATATTGAAAGGTGTAGATAGAGTGAACTTGGAGAGGATGTTTCCTGTAGGACCAGAGAGCACAGACTCAGAACAGAGGACTGTCTGTTCGTAACAGGGATGAAGAGGAATTTCTTTAGTCAGTGGAATTCATCTGGAGCAAATCTGTGGAAGTCATTGCCACAGATGGCTGTGGAGGACAAGTTATTGGGTATACTTAAAGCAGAGATTGATAGATTCTTGATTAGTAAAGGCATCAAAGGTTACAGGGAGAAGGCAGGAGAATGGGGTTGAAAGCAATAATAAATCATCCATAGTCATAGTCATAGTCATACTTTATTGATCCCGGGGGAAATTAGTTTTCGTTACAGTTCCACCATAAATAATTAAATAGTAATAAAACCATAAATAGTTAAATAGTAATATGTAAATTATGCCAGTAAATAAGTCCAGGACCAGCCTATTGGCTCAGGATGTCTGACCCTCCAAGGGAGGAGTTGTAATGTCTGATGGCCACAGGCAGGAATGACCTCCTATGATGCTCTGTGTTGCATCCATGATCGAATGG